>NC_134077.1:83881392-84181392 GCF_965140245.1 Athene noctua
AGAGAAAAGGAGTCACTTAAGAACTGTGAGGTTCAAAAATCTAGAGAATGTCCTTCAATTTCAATATAAATCTATGATATATTTTTTTAAAATTACAGCTAATGCTGGAAATCACAATAATAAATTAATTGAGGATTTTACATATTAACATAAAATGAACTCTATTTTTAAAAAGTGTTACTTCTTTCTCAAAGATAAGACACAAAATGCAAAATTCTGCCTACTTTTGTTGGAAGGGGGTGAAATCTAACTGTACCATGTGTAAATAACTAATAACAGCAAAAATCCCTGCCATAAAATCCTGGTGACCTAACTTACTCAAGCTTGTACTAAAGTAAAATTTCCCATAAATGATGCAAACAACTGTGAACAAGCATGTTTTCTTTCTCTTCTTCACTCACACTGCACCACCTCACCTCTGTTTTCGAAGAGACTTACTCTTGAACACAATGTCTGCCGTTATTTTAAATATGCCACTGTAATTACCCAAAGGGTCTGCACATGAATACTGCCTTAAAGAAAATTTTTTAAAAGTCCTTCCCCTGACTAGAAATCTCACTATTTCTTTTTCATCCCAAGCAAGCTGCAAGTATTAAATAAAATACAATAGTCTAAAGTGCAAAATATCTTAAAATACGAAAATTTTCATGTGAAAACATGATCACCAGACACTTCTCTGGACAGCAAATTAAAATCTGGTGATTGGCTGCATATGAATAAGTATGTCAAGGAATGTCTTTGATCAGAAAATACTGTATTTTATCTTTATAAAAGGTAATTTTTAAGAGATAAACTGTTGGCACAAGCAACTTATCAGTGAAGGTGTTAAATGAAAATTTGCATCACAGTAAAACTAGAAAATTTGTTTTTCTAAACTAGGTATTAAAAATTACTCTTAGGCTAAAATGAGATGGCTATACTATGGCATCAGAACCCTTCCATGCCTTCCCTTCATTTAGGCTCTCCACAGAGAACATCCCATTGTTTGTACACAGGCAGACTTGAACTCTGAGCATACTCAAGCCCACCAACCATTAATTTAACAGGCTAAGCCACCACCTAACTATCAAAGACTGCATATAGAGTTTGCAGAAAACTAACCTCCTCCTTCACCATTCAAAAATCCAATTAATTACTCCGCTAGCCTACAAACGTCAAAACTGTTCTCATTTTTTTGAAAAACTCTGTAATATTAATATTCAAAATCTAGCTCACTGTGTAATTATTTCCCATAACAAATGTACTATATGGAGTAACAGCTTATAATCCTTTCTGGAAAACATCACCCCAAATCAAAGTTGGTTCTGTATTAAATATGAATGATCCAAAAACCACTTGGATCTTATCATGAGGGCATATACAAGAAAGCTGTAAGGAAGAAAGTTTTTAACAGCTGTACCACAGGTCTTGCTTATGAAAGAAGGGAAATGTGCCTCCCGTACACGTGTTACAGACAGTATCAGTGTCAGATGTCAAGCTAACATTTGCATTCACACTTACTATGTTGAAACTCTAATAAATGCTGGCTTTTTCTTCTCTTGAATGAGAAAGGAAAAGACAACTACTGAGAGCACATACTGCTGCCATTGACAGAGACTTCAGAAATATTCTTTGCTCCACTCTTCACTATTACTTACTGTGAATATCATATGAAGGCCAGGGAACACAACGTTTTTCAGTATTTTCAAGAGAAAGCATCTTCTCAGTTACAATTCTTGAGAAACTTGGTTTGAAAAGGCTTGTTCAGGATGTAAACAAAACTATTTATATTGCTTATCTAGTGTAAATCTGTCAGAATAGAAATTAACACCACAGTAACTTTTATTCCTTCATTGCAGAACCTTTGTATTTGATTTCCATATTTCTCTACATAATTCATAGACAGATGTCACTTATGTGTGTTATAAAATGTGATATAATAGGTAGGTTGGATGTTACTTATTAGAAAAGGTCAAAAATAATCTTTTAGGATTTTGAAATTTTACTAGGATTTGATATGGCATGACCATTAAATATTTTAATGAAATAAAATTTAATAGCACAGAAAAAAGATCAAAATAAATGACAATGTGTATCTTGAAATTAAAAAGGCATATTCTTCCATCATGATGTTTTTTCAGAATGAAGTATTTATCCACTTTTAAAAACTATTTCCATAGTAATCTAAATTGACAGCAATGGTGGAGAATGCTAGCATGTAATTAAACAATATTTTCCTTTAAAGGTTTCGTCAGTAAAATTGTACTGATAATTATCATCAACAGAAACTTTATTTTACTATCAAATAAGCCTAAAATGTTTGTGAATTAAGATGCCAATAACAGAAATATTCTTAAACCAAATATATTATTTGAATCTGATGTTGAAATCCATATTTGTTATTAAATACTGCAATATACATATTTTTAAAGTTATTTAATTATGTTCTACCTCTATTTTAAATGAAAGAGAAGATTGTGAGTGAGAGCTTACTGTACTATAAAAAAACCTCTGGTAATTCAAACCTACAAGAGTGAGAGTTTAAAAACAGTACTTTTCCACACAAATAAACTATAATGATCATAACCCAACAAACTTAACTATTATAAAACAACTGGAGTTACACCACATCTTAAAATAAGTCCTGCTTCCACAGTATACAATGTAATGTACAACTGATTTTAGATAAAGTTAACAGAATTCCTGTTGAGTAGATTCAGCTTTTCTGAAAATTTAGTTTAATCATGGAAGTACAAACCATACATGCCCTCCAGTGCATCAATTTTTTTAAGTGCCATATTCCAAGACCTTTTAAAAAAAAACTTTCTCATTGTGAAAAATTAATCAAGCAGCAAAGTACTTACAATGTCTTAGATATGTGGCTGAAAGTCCAAAAAGATTTTGTCAAGTATCAGATGCCTGATAAGCATCTGAGGAATACGATGATGGTAAGATATGGGACGATGACCGAGGAGAGATGCAGCTGACTGGAGATAAAGAAATGACAGAGAATATAGCCATGACAGAACGTCAAGCAGCAAATACGAAGAATAAGGAAAAGGAGAAATAAATCTTTGTAAAAGACAGAAAACGGGAGGAGAGGAGATCCATATGGTTAAAATTACATTTTCATCACTCAGAATTGAACAGTGCCATTTCAGAAGCTGGACCAAGACACAGAGAATCCTTCAACACAGAGACTGTAGGACAAAAAGCTTACAACACTGTGATTGATTGTTAAAAACCAGTATTTAGCCATATGTCAGCCTTTTGCTGCCTACCAATACTGCTGTGGAAACAGAACATATGTAAAACCCCTCTAGAACCATACCCTATCACTACAAGGGACAAAAAACTTGAAAGTCAGCAGAAAACTCTGAAAGCAGAGTTGAGGTAAGTTGATCATGGCATTGTACTTGATTCTGGTTTTCTAATATTATATGTTTGCTTCATCCCTGAAATACATTTAAACATAACTTTCTAATATTTTTATACCACTCATTGTGGATGTTGCTATTATCCCCCAAAATGTCAAACCCCTTCTGACATCATGCACTCTTGACTTTCACACTTTAAATGGCAGAGCGTCCTACAGCCTAAACATACAGGGTGAGAAATTTTTTTCCTTTAATCAGTTCTACCTTCACCATTCTTAAATTTTATTCAGTACCTCTTTTGTTGTGAATAGCCCTGAAAATCATCCATTTTAATTCATAAACATTGATTCTTGCATTACTCCACTCCTATAAAACTGCAGCCTCTCTCATCCAAATCTACTGATTATAATTTATGACCAACATCATGCTTGTCCCACCTCTATGCTCACAAATTTATACCCTTTGAACCCAAAAGACTGATTGTCTTCCTATCATTAACTACTGAGTAGGTGAAAACACTCTAGTGACCAAGAATAATCTTAATTTTAATGACTTAATTTCGATTTTTAAAGAACTTTAATTCTAGTTATTACAAAAATAACATCACATAGTTCTTACTTCTGCAAGTGAAGTAGTCTTTCTATTGATTCTCTAAACCAAAATACAGGAATAGGACAGTTTTGGAGAAAGGGTGAGTTGAGAAGGGAAATAAAACCACCTGTGTAATTAGCTCTAATATCTTCAATATCATGTATTCAGTTTCTATGTTCTTTCTTGCTACTCATGCGTAAGTGTCCTTTTTTTGTAGCTGAGGTGATCAATATTGCACACAGAAGGCAGATGAGGCCATAACACTCATTCTTCATAATGAGGTTATAAAATTTTCCATGCTGTTTACCACTCTGTTTATTATGCAAGTCTCACACAAGCTTATTTTCCTGTGTTGTCATAAATAATTTCAAACTGAGGAACATTTTTTGGATAGCTAAGGAGCAAACTTCCTTAAATCCCAGTTTCACAAATACTATGAGCTGATACCAAAATAAGCCATCAAAAGCCAGCAGCACTGCGAACAACATGAGAAGGCTGAATACAAAATGCTTGTGTCATAAAGCTGGTTAGTTTGAGCTCTGGATTTATACATCATGTGAATAATTAAGTAGTGTTTTTCATAGATGGCATGTTTTGTCAAACAAACTTTTATTAAAAAGTGTATATATTAATTTATACGGTAATTATATTAATATAGATTTCTTTATATACTAAGAAGGATTACAAATTTTAGCGACAAATGTGCAAACCGAACAGCAGTATGTCTGCAATTAGAACACTGCGCTCAGCTTTGGAAACACTGGAATTTCCCAGGAATGACTACAAAAAGTGACTGAGTTGCTGAACAACAGAAGTTATGAACCAAATATTTACGATACCGAACATCCACCTTATAACAGAATTAAAATTCTGTTGATATAGGCACTAACATACATTAAAATCTTTGATCATAAGGGGCTCACCAGTCTTACTGGAGCATAACAAGATCCAACAGCTGGATGTTAAAGTCATGTTTTTTAAAACTGATACGTATTCAACAATAAATGCTACTTCCTAGAAGTCAGGATTATTAAATTCTGAAATCACTCAATAAGAGAGGTCATGGGCTTACGTTGTTAAGGTGGGACCATGGCATTTTTTAAAGTTATGCTCTTATCCACTCTGAGAAAAAAAATCATCTTGTGTGCACTGGAGCCCGATTTTCTCTGCTTCTTTCTTTTTTTCGTCCTAGGGAGAACCGGGTTGCTTGCATTGTACTCAATGTTCTTGCAACAGTTGTAACCCTGCACAGTGGCACCCATCATAATAAAATATCATCCTTAACAGCTTCTTTTGGTTGCCTTTCAGAGTCCAGGAGCAATTACGAACAAAAGTTCAGCTTATGAGTTTTATTCTTCCCTTTTCACTGAAGTAGGACTGGTTGGACATGATGAAGTAACACAGCCTCTCCTTTTCAGAAGCTAGTTTTTGACTTGACAGAGATATGGGTGACACTTCATAGTCTCAGAAAGCCAGAAAGTCAGACTGACCCCTTTAATCTTCCCTTCTGATTTTAATTTTACCTTAATTAGTGTTTCGGATCACAGTTACAGATTAATGCCCTGCACAGAGTTCCACACTGAATTATCTGACAGTCCAGACCCTCTTCTCCATTGTTATAGTGATGAGAATTAAGTATTTTATGGGTTAGTCCCAATTTTTAAACAATTGAGACATTTCTCAGTTTAGCTTTCCCAACCCTCTGATTATTTTGTAGGTTGTCTTAAATAAACTTAAAGAATTGGTTTAATTTTCTACTTTTGACCACAGAATCTTGAAAATCCATTCTCATCCTTCTAATTTTCCCTTGAACACTGCATGCTGAAATTCACATTACGTACAATTTACCTCATGAAAATTTCCATATGTCTTTGGAGATGATTTTACACTTTACTGGTTAAGTATCCCATCTTACCTCCCCTTTCTGTTCAATAGTATACAGACTTCTAAGAAACTGCTTGTTCTCTTAAGTAACATCCAGACCATGTCTCGAGTTTCTTTTACTTTTTAACATTTAACCTCAGGGTCTCTCTGACTAACTAGCTCATTTTATTGAAATCACTTCCTCTAAAGCTTAGTCTCCTTCTGTGTTGCCGTTTGGTTCTATATCTCCCCCTAGGATGTTGAATTTAATTATACTGCAATTATTATTAAATCGGTGGCTCAGCCATTCCATCTCAAATTAACTTCAGTTCACTATTTAATATTGAGAATAATGTTGGCTCTCCAACTAACTGTTCTGAAGAAGTTCTTTAATGTGCTAAAAAGCGTACCAAAAATTTTGTGCTAGTCACCCATTTAATTCTACCTAACTGAAGTCCTGCATTACAATAATTTAGACAAGATTGCACAGACTTCAGCTCTCTGTTGGTAAACCAGTACCTTTGCTTGATTTATGTCTGATTATGCAGCATATTTAGTTTCCTTCATCTGGGGATGAAAATCTGAAAACTACTGGCTTTAAATCCACCAGCTAACAATGCCTGTGTAAAGAAATAAGCAAAACTTGAATAAAATAAGCATTGCTTGAACTATATGACTGCCACTTCTCACTTTTCACTTGCACAGAAATGCACACCACATCTGAAAATATGGCCAAAAACCAGTATACTCTGGAAATCTTTGCCTACAGGGGCTAATAAATTTCAGCCCGCCTCGGGGCTTTTTTTCTTTGCAATGAGATCCCATGCTTATTATTACTAATCATTCACACTTTAATAAAAAGAACCCAGGCAAATCAGAACCTGATTATGGGAGACATTGTACCAACAAACCCAGACAATACTTACCACAAATAATTTACAGTTTAAATAGAGACAAGGTCTAAGAAAAGGACAATTATGCCCACCTTATGGGTCAGGAACTTGAGGCAGAGAAATTAAATTATCTTCATACAGGAATCCTGCCTCAAAATTGAGCATTTTCCTCAGCCTTCACCACTTAACACCTTTGTGGATATATAGAGAGATAGATATATATACACATTTAACTACAAGATTACCCATTATTTTGGAATTGGAAGGGAAGGAATAAAAAGAAATCATTGAAAGTCCTCCCTCTACCTCTGTCTTCTGTGTACTGAATGGTTTAATGCTGCATGATAACCCGTCATAAACAAGGAGTCAAACTGGTTTGCCTGTATGTAGCAACACAGGCATGTTTACCTCCTCTGTTAAACAAACAACAATTGTTTGTAGTATTTTTACATTTTGCTAATATGCTGTGGATATTAGAAAAAACTGAAACACTATTAAAAAATTATGCATAATGATCATGCAGAATATACATAAGATCATGATGCAAGTGACTGATGTGTCTGACTGATGTGTCTCTCACCAGTGGTTTAATGACAGAAAAGGAGTTCATTAACACACACAAGAACTGAAAACATCACACAGCAACAGTTGAGTACCCTCCTTTATGGCTTTTAACATTTACTAGTTTGCCATATGAAGAATTTAATGAATCTGTTATACCCAGACTACTTGGAAAGACCAGTGATGACTTTCACTGCCTTTTTTTACTGTTGGGATTTATTTCCTCATTCTTTGATTAAAGGAATGTTAGAAATGCAATCATAGTTTGTATTCCTTGTTCTGTATTGTCTGACAAATACATGTTCTGTAATATAGGAAATATGTTAATTCTTAAAAGTCTGATCATGCATTACAAAGGGAATCAGTCACACTGAAAAGACTTGATTTTGAAACTGGAAACTATTGTGTCACTGGTAATGCCAGGAATACCTCCACAGATTACTTTACAGACTTTTGTATAATCCAGGTATCCCAGAAGGGACGTGAATCAACAGTTATTCAACACAGATGTACCTCACCATGAACCAATTGTAAAAGAAACAACATGACCTCTCTGAAGTAGACGAGCTCTACTTCACTCTTGTATAACTAGCACTGTTAAACTACACACCATGTTTAATTTATATCTGAATATTTATATAAACTAGTCTATTTGATATCCCCATCTCTTTGCTCCAAAAACCTTCATAAATACAAGCTTTTACACATATATGTACACCAGTGTATACAGATTTTAATTTGTGCCCTACAGTCAGGTTAACTGCTGCCTCATTAACAACTGAGAAGTATATTTCATTCCTGCCAACATAACTGAAATGTGACTTTATTGTTGCTTTATTCTGTTGTAGAACAATAATTAGAGGAATAAATAGAAGTTTATTCCCCTTTCCAGTGTAGCAAGAGAAGACTTCAGAGTTTTGTCATTACTAGGGCAGGTCGTGCCTTTGCAGAGGAAGAGACGTCTAGAAATGGCCCCAGAAGTAAGAAAACCTGAGAATGTCTCATCTGAAATACATTGATAATGTACCACCTGAGATCTATCATGTAGTTTATTCAATGAACCATACTTTAATATTAGACTGCTGATACTGTCTTTCACTTGACTACTTAGTTTTTAGACATGGCAAGCCTTAACCTGTGCATGTTGTTGGATGTTCATAAAGGGGCAGAAAAGCACACTACTTCCTTACATCCTCTTACTCATGTGCCCACATCTAAAGCTTAATAGAAAGCATAGAATGTATTGCATCTTTTTGCTTTGTTTACTAGAAAAAGGTTATTTGTCCATTCTTTCACAATTTAGGAAAAAAGGGAACATAAAGCTCATTTTGCACATACTCTTTAGTTCACAGTTTTCTGAGTATTTAGAAACTGTACAAAACAGTTCTGCTTCAGATTCTCTTGCTGACCTCAACATGTCAGGCTTGGCACTACTTAAAATAGGATGATTTTCTAAATACCAAGGTCCCTTTGACCTCCAAGAACACAGAACTGCCTGCACTGACTGACTACTGCAGCTGTGCACAGGGAGTCATGAGAAAAGAGAAAATAAAATAAAAATACATGTCCAAGTTTCCCTTCCTGAAGAAGGGAAATTGCTTTGCTTGAGATCTTCTGTTAAGTGCAAAATTATCATCAAAGAGGATATGGAAACTGTTGCTTAGATATAGTAATATCTTTACAGGCACAACTATCTGCCAGTTGAATCTCTGGGAAAGAATTTACTTTTAGGTTGTATCATGGTTAACTGAAGAGGTTAAAGCAACACTCAAACAAAGTCTGGATTTTTCTGTTATTACTGTCTTCCTATTCTACTCAGACAAGGTTTTCCAGATCTGCATAGAAAGGGATACAAGATTATTTTTTTTTAATGCTGCTGAGTGGAAAATATTTTCTCCTTTGTTTATTCTTTTTTTCCTGTGCTGTACATGAGGATGAACATCCAGGGTATTAAAATAACTCAATCATTGTTTTAAAAAACAAACATGTACACCCTAGGGGAATAATCCTTCCTGAATTTCTTCCTTAGATGTATCCAGATCCAATTCTGAGAACTCTTTTTCTCCTTCACATGAGAGAGGAAGAGATACACATGCTCTTGCTTCTTCATGTTTGGGATTTTCTTTTTTGTTTTTCTTTGATCTTTGGACTTGCTTGAAGAGGAATTTCAACTATAAATTTATAAAAATACTCTTTTCCAACCTCTTCCAAGTAAGAGGGATTAGTCTTCCTAGCAATACCCTTGCTGCAAAATAAAGACAAGTCAAACCAACGTTAAGATTTTGTGGCACCTCTTCTTACTATGACACAGCGAAGTTTTGGACAGACTGAAGTTACGTTTGAAGGGAGATGATAGATGTTGATTGGAGATCTGTTTACACTCACGGGAAATAAGGGATCACCTCACTTCCTCTGCATGAAATTGGTATAAAAGTGTCAGGCAAAGATTCAGAGAAGAAAGAAGAGAAAGATGGTTTGTTTCTCTCGAGTAACTGAACTGATTTATAATCAGGGCACTTGCAGCTGCAAAGAACCATCTGAAAGAAGACTGCTGAACTCAAAGCAGACACAAGACTTTCTCAGAAAGTCCGAAAACAACAGTATTAAGAAGGGAAAAGTGTTAAATCACTAACAGAAATTAATCTAAAATTCCAAAGTAATTTTAATACATTTGAAACACAGCACACAGCAGTGAATTGGTAAGCAACTTTCTAACATAAACAACATATTGAGTAACAGCTAAAATTGTTCAGCTCAAGTTAAGTATGACAATACTCACAAAACCATCTCCACTTGGCTGTGTATTGTCTCAAATCTTTCTCCACAGTTATCTAATTTTATCCCTATAATTTATACCTTTGTTGGGTTTATACCTTTTTTTCAAAACTATCATTTGGATTATTAGAGACACTACTGATCACACCTTTACTTCTGAAGATTTGTTATTTGGAAATTCAGTATTTTTCAAAAAACACACTAATATAATGGGGTATGTCTTTGACTCCTCTAATTTATTTTAAACAACGTACATATATCTTTCGTGTACCATCTCTGGTCATCAGGCCTTATTCGTACTCCAGCCTAAGGAGCTGCAATATTCAACTCTAAAAATCTCCCCCTCGAGACTACCAGCTTTTTTTCTCCCCTCACCTTGCCCCTTCCTATGACATTATCAAGGCCTGAATATTTGCAAGTAACAGAGCTATATATATCTGGAAAATATGTGTTTTTCTGCATAAATGGAAATTGGTATGTGCTCTTCTGGTTTAAATATAAAGAGCAATTTTGTTATCTATAACTAGGTCTGAAGGTTTTGGTCATGCTATTACTGCCTGACCATACCCAAACAATCATCATTCTTTACTTTATCAGTTTTTCTCAGTTGTTTATACATCTCTAACCTGCATCTGACATGCTTCAATATTTAGGGAAAGACTCTGGTGGCAGGAAATAGCTCAGATGTGAAAAATAACTAACTAAAATAGACTCTTGCCTGCATACAGCTACAGAACAGCCTTGAGGTCACTGTAACATTTCTGGCAACTAAATCTGACCTTGCTAGCCCTGTAATTGGTAGATACCAAGATACTTACATGTGCAAGTCATCATATATCTAATAACAAATTCTGGAATTGATGCTGGTATCAAATTTCACAAATGTAATTCCACCTTTTCTCAGCTGGACTAGAAAGAGAGGAAAATTACATTTAATAAATTAAACCAGATATGCTGCTTTAAAAAAAAAAAAAAAATCTTTGCCAATTTATATGTATGAAGGAAAGAGAACAAAAAGACCATTTTTTTTAGACTTTTCTATTATGCTTCATCATTCACTGCAGATGGCAAAATGAGAAGCACTTCACTATTTACTCTGCTTTTTGGGACACCATGTATCCTAAAAGTCTCTTTGTCTTTCAAGTCCTGTCCCTCTCCACGGTATTTTAAAGACTTGCTGATGGTAGGTAAGGTTGAAGTGTCTATATAAGGCTTGTCCCCAGGGTACAGAGCATCAGCAGCTTCGAAGCTGATGTAGAACAGAGCCTGCTTAGACTGGAAGTTCTGGGGAAAGAGTTTGTTCAAGCACTGCATGTCAAGCCATCCTCAATAATTTCATGTTAAGACTGCAATTATTTTTTGCTATGGCAAATATAAAGAGGACTACACTGCCCCAAATAGAACATATTCTTCCTATGCAACTCCAAGCATGACTGTTTCTGAAGAAGTGCAAAATCAGTCCTCTAGGATAGGGCAAAAATAATTACAACGTCAGATAAATACCATTAATATTAGTTTTTTTCAGCTACCAGAAGATCAAGCACTATAAACAGATGGATACAGAGAACCAGGAAGACTCAAGGAAGAAATGAGGCAATATTGACTACCACCTCAGCAGCAGACAAATCAAATAGCAATGTGTTTCCCTGACTTTTAATATTAAAAAAAAAAAAAACAAAAAACAAAACCAAACAAACCAACCTAACAACTGAACAAAAAACACGTCTCACACTGAAGCCAAGTTTAGGGATTAATCTGAAGAATGGTAACAAGGTAAGTCTGAGGATATTCAGAGAGCTTCTCTTCAACACAAAGCAAAAGCACTGGAGTGCTTGTCTGAGAATCTATGCAGGAAGGGCAAAAACAGTATTATGGCAGGTGATGACCTTTTGATTAGCAAGTGGTAACAGAGGAGTGTAATCTCTGAAAGGAATGGAAAGAAACACAGAATTGGCAACCAGCAGCATGTAGCTAAGAAAGTAAGCAGCAAGTTAGAAAAAGAATCTTTACAGAAGTATTCTGGATAAATACTGGTGTACAAAACCTAGTTTTTTCAAGGCCTGAGAAAAGCACGATTCCATAATTAAGATATTGGTTATGCACAAAGACAATAGCTTTAGCTGTGTAGAAAGACAGGAATGATAATATATACAGTAACTGGAAAATACTTGCAGATCTGAAAGCATATCTGGTAAGGATAAAGAGATCTGGTAAGTATCTGATAAGGAGAACAAGGAAAAGAGGCTACCAAGTTTACAAGCCTGAGGGCAAGCAGAAAGACTACTGATTGCACCATGTGGTCAAAGAAGATGGCAGAGCGAAATAGAGGATACTCTTATTTCCCCATTTCAGTCAATGAGCTTGGAACAGTGCAAGACAAAAGCCAGCATGTTGATTTGGGACCCAAAAAAAAGTTTTAAAAGATGTAAATAGGTAGAATTATAAAGATAGTAGCTGAGTTTGTGTTTGGAAGTAAAATAGAAGTGAATATACCAAGAGGAAAAAGGGCAGAAAGCTGGTGAAAATGAGAAAGGTGGCAAAAAGATGAAGAAAAGCCACCACAGGAAACACTGAAAGTGTATATGGCAAGACAGGAGATGAATGAGGTGAGTATATAGCCAAGTAATTAATGGTACTGAAGGCGGGACAAGGTTGAATTGAATCAACAGCAGGTCAAGACTTCCACTTCACTTTAATGTTGCAGGTTAAATCTGGATTGGAGAAGGTCTCTCATGTCTTTGAAGGAGAGGTATCCCACATGCACACGCAGTGAGAGATGAAAAGCTGCTGGTAGACAGTAATGTGGCTCAAGGAAAGGGGAATCAATATTTTTTTTGTATTCTTAAAGATGAGAGGGACGGAAAACCTTTTGTTAAAAATAAGGTGGGAACAGAGATTAAGAAGAGAAAGGTAAAGAATTATGCAAGACATGCAAGAGAAGAGAACTGAAAGACTGGAACAAGCAGAAGAAGAGATAAGACCCTTCCTGAATCTGTGACAGAATAAAACGGAAGAAGGAAAGGCAAACCAAAGGAGGGGAAAGGTCACGCTATATTTTATTATGCTATTATTTTATTATTTTTAAGAAATCAGTGAGATCACACATGGAGAAGGATGGGAGGGAGTAGCCAAAGACTTCAGCAGGGATCCAAAAGCAGGGAAGAGCCAAGTGAGATGGCAAGTAGGGGATCTGATTATGTCTGAGTGTAGAGCTGTTCAGTGACAAAGATGGCAGAGCTGGAAAAAAAAAAAAAAAAAAAAAAAAAAGAGATAAATCTGTAGCAAAAGGAAGTCGGGCTGGTCACAGGATTTCCGCTAGAGATACTGTGCTACATGAGAGCAGGACTGGAGGAAGCGGATGTTGGGAGACTGCCAGGGCCAGCAGTTGGGGGGGGGGGGGGGGGGGAAAGAGGACAGCACAGTTTACCTAAGAGCTCTGTTCAAATATATGGTTAGAGGAGGACAAACCCAGGAGTCTGAACAAACAGAGGTCAGGACCTGTAGTGTTTGCTTCTGCAGAGCAGAATTTGCAGGGGATTTGACAGGATTCATCTTGCTCTCAGATGGGGGGGGAAAGAAAGAAACGATGGGTGAGCGTGCAGAAAACTGAAATTTTAATTACCTTAAAATATTAATAATCTTCAGGAAATCTCCCCTTTGATTTAGGGAATCCCAGCTTTTCAATGGCATCAGCACTTATGTGCAGAACTGGAGGCTTATGAGCTGTTTCTGAGTGCCTAACCTACTGGGCCCTTCATCTAGAAGTGGTTTTGATCCAGTACTTATTAAAAGGAGCTCTCAACAAGACCAGAGGTTTTTCAAACCTCAGTTTTACATACCAGCATGTCAACATTCAAGCAGTTCCTGCTCACATCAACCACACAGTTTCAAGCTTAAATACATGTTCCCTCCTCCAGTGATTGCTGCGATGTAATTGTTTTCAACACAAGTACTGTTGAAAGATATATGCTTGACATTATTTCATCAATTAAATATTGAAATTAGAGACAGCTCCATTTTGAGACATACAAATTATAACATGTGCATTCATCAGATATATTTACATCTATACGTTTATACATCTTGCAAATCTAATTCCAATTTCACTGCAGTGCAATCCAGCAGTCAGTGCTATCTTGAGGGGAGCGGGGCAGATTTTAAAAAAAGGTTCTTTAGAACTACCTCAAAAAATTGCTTTTTCAATAAGTGCCTTGAAAATTCAAGTTCAGGAGCAGCAACGCTGATTTATTTTAAAGAAGACCATACAATACCATTATCCTCTGGAAAAATTATCTTAGATCTTGACCAATTGTTCTAGGAGTCTAAATCACAGCCTTTTCTGAAATCTCCCAGTCCTCAGTCTTGTAGCACACTCTCCAAATCCCCACTACAGTGGTATTAAATTAGTAGACATGCAAATTAACCAAATACCGACAACTTAGGTCCTTATTACTCCCAAATACTCCTGAAATTCTCAATAAGTTTGCCACAGTACAGGAAATCTAATTTTGCTGGAGAGCAATGGATTTTAAAATTTTTACATATTAGACTTCATGTTAGGAGCTGTGTTTCAGAACCACGTACATATACAATATAACTTAATAAGCAAAAAGGGGGTTTATATTAAACAGCAGATAAAAGCTTGGTTCCAGAAGTCAGTACAAAAGTAATCCAGCATCTAAACGACTCAGCATTTTACTTTGTATCTAAAAAAAAAAAGTATTGTAGAGACACAGCCTGTGCTAATTGCATATCTTCAGAAATAAAAGGGAAAAAAAAAAAAATCCCAAACCTGGAAGAATTCACACAGAAATAAATGTCAGCTACTTTAATCAGCAGATATGTTTCTGGATATAATGGTGAATTCATTAATTTGGGGGTTGTCATTACTGTAAAAAGCTACCAAGAAGTCCACAGGTGAAAATAAGCTATAAAGAATATGGTTGTACTTAATCTATACCTAGCACAGAAATGAGAAGAAGAACATTTTCCACAGTTTGACACTGGATACGGGGCCCATTTCTAAGTTTCTTACGTTCCATAACAGAGGTTTAACTTCAGCAGCTGCTGCAATACAAAAGCCCCTTGACAATATTAAGCTGAATACTGCTGAGCAGCTCGAACAAAGAATATCGACAACAGTGTTTAGGTCCCAAAAGAGTACATTTAGAAACCAAATAACTGGAAACGATACTTGAACCAATTCTGTGGTTCATCAAACATACGCAATAATATGTTGATTCTAGTGCAGTTACAGGCGATGAATCTGAATGCCCGTCAGGTCAGGATTAAAAAATAAAGCAGAGCTCTTGGCATGTCAGGAATTGATGTTATTTTCTGAAACAGTCAGTAATTCTAGAAGAGGTTTGGAGGGAAGGTATAACATACCACAAGGCTTCTCATGAAATATACAGGACTGCATATTTGCCTATAGAAGTTGTGAACCAAGAGGGAATGTAAAGAAGTTCCAATTAAAAAAAAAAAAAAAAGAGGAAAAAAATTAAAAATCTAAATCACTTAGTAGTGGAGGACTACCAGAACTATGTGACAGAGTGTTGAAAAAAGGAGAAGACTAGAAAAAATATTTGCATATTTTTCCAAGGCTGATAGCCAGTTTTGAGACAGACATTCCAGAATGCTTGACAGTAATACTTCATTTTACCATTTTTATACAAGATACTAAATACCTGTACAGAAAGTGAAAATATAATTTTAAAAACAGAATCAGTGACCTCAAGGGATTTATTCTACTGTGCACAGACACAAGAACATGGGTTCAATTTGAGTAATGTTAGTTGAGCCCGCAAACTGGTAGCATCTGTTCGATACTAGATGGCTTGTGAAAAAATGGTTGGTTATGTCACTCAGCAGGACGATGAGACATACTGTCTGCACACAGAAAAGCCAACATAAAATATTAACTGACTTACCTTAAAATATTTTCAGAGAGGTCAAGATTAGGATCTCAAACAAAGGTAAATAAATGCAGAGATCTAACACTGCTAAATATGCAATGAAAACACAAGTGAAGAAAGAATCTTTGCCTCATCTAATTTATTACACGCACACACCAAGAGGACTGCTCAGAGTGGTCAGGTTGTCTTTGTATTCCAAAGCATCATTTAAAAAGTCTTTTTCACTGATCCGTAGAGGAAATCATTACGCTTCAGTACTTCACTAGAATCAGGGACACAAAAGCAACTCATATAACTTGTGCTATTAGGTACATCAGAACTACCAGCTTAAACCCTGAACTTTACAAAACACTCTTCCTGCTTAAACACTAGGCCTGGTTGTCACAGTAACATTAATGCTAAGCAAGTGTAATATTCTTTAGTCCATCACTTTCTATTTATTTTTAAAACAAAAGTAAAAATACTGGTTGTTTTGGGGATTATACAGCTTTCTTTTGTGTTTCTCTAGATTTGAAAGGACATTTCAGTGAAAATGACTCTTTTAAAGTAAAATGGACCTTAAGCAGGACGGCTAAAGTTAGTTTGGAACTGCTCGTGTACTAACACACATGAAAACCTTTTCTTGGTGAATTGCTTCTCTCAACATTTTTTAATATGAACATTTTCTCCTCAAGCTTTTTATGTGAATGATCTCACAAGCATTTAGAAAAGCTGCATGTAGAAGGAGTATTAAAGAGAGAAAATTGATCCACGATAAATAAAACAATCCTCCCAGCCACTCCTCCTTTTCTGCATCCAGACCTCGTGATGTCAAAGTGGGTAACCCCCTCACTAGTGATGCTCCAGAGGGCTCTGTGCTGGTTCCTCATGAGAATCTCACAGCCCCTCTGGAGCACTGCACTGGTCTACATGAGACAGCTCTGCAGACACACTTGGAAGATACTCATAGTGAGATCCTGGCAAAGACACTCTAAAATACTGCAAACACATAAAAGACTTAAAAATCAGAACATCAAGTTTAGACTTTCAACAATTATGCTACTCCATTTTACTCTGGCAATTTGTGCAACAGCAATTAACTAGTGTGCAAATGGCTTTTTACAGAGCAGGCAAACACTTAAACTAGAGTTCACGAGCCACAGGGCTATCAAGAGCATTAGGTTCAAAACTTCTCTTTTATACTAAAGGAAGCACTCTCAAATGCAAGCAGCACTAAAATTTCAGATAAAATTATGGGGAAAAACTGAGGAGGCTTTAGGATACATCTGCTGCGACAGGAAAACATCTTTTAATAAACTCTGGCAGTTTTTCTTCTCCAGAAATTAAGTGTTTGGAGATTTTCAGGTCAATCACTTTTATTTACTACATGTTGCTGACTCAAAAACAAGACAAATGACAAATGGCATTTTTAAAACTTTGTCCTGTAACTATTTTTCCTTTTTACCTCACTAAATTTCACCCCAGTTTAATGACCAGTTCACTTAATTATACTAACTTTACAAAGAGTCTAGAACACCAAGTATTGCAGCACAACTCCTAACCATATTCAATGTATCTTCTGAACCAGCACCAGTACAGGTTTGCTAAACCTTTTTATCTTCCATGAAAGTCACACTTTAGGAAACGACGCCAACAGTGTTTTGTCTCTTGGGGCACCTGAATTACTGCTGAAGACAACCAGAGGAATCAAATGTCACTGACAGAACATACAGTCCAATCATCGAGTGTCCATCCCTGAAGAGTCAAATGATAAGCCGGAAAAAAACCCCACACTTCCCGCAGTGAAAACAGACATTTTTAGCTTAAGAAGAGCAAAAGACCCCTGGTCTATAAGGTCTGGTATCTATGAAAGGCTAGACAGTCATAAACAACAATCTTTTGGCCAACGAAAGAGTTTGAGGTCATCCAAAAGTAAGTTTAAGGATGGACAGATTCAGCGTCATAGGAAATAAAACGACCACCCAGTATGCAGCACTGCATCACAGCTGTGCAACTCCATGTGTTTTAAAATGTTCAAGTCAGATGTGTTTATCTGCAACACAGAAATGGACACATTTTAGTTTTGCAGCTTCAGTAGCTCCATGGCTTGCTTATTCAGCAAAAACATAACATAAAAATTACTACAAAAAACGCAATTTTCGCTGACAGCATTCTGCTTCCAGGAGAAGACACGATATACATGTTTAGGTAATGGTTGTGTATAATTGCTTACAACACACACAGAAACAATAATTCAGTTTCTGCTATTACCGTGGCAGTATCTCAATGACTGCAACATTTGCTAGGCTCCATTTAATAAAGTTGGAACACATTTTATGACACCACTTCTAGTCACTAATAAATAGGAAAACTAGTATGCAAATGTTTTATGATCTATTTCTTGAAAAATTTCCTTTGATCTGAACTTGAAATTCTGAAAACTGTGAGCAATCTAAAAAGAGAAAACATCAGGTATTTGAATTACTATGTCTTACTATAACTTTTTTAAACCAGGAAGTTCGTAACAGAACTGAGGTGTGTCTTTTATGTGACTGGTTTATGGAGTCCTTTTGGTTAATCCAGTATTACTCCTCTATCCAGAAAAATGCCTGTTTGTTAAGAACAAAGATATTACTACAGACACATGTATGAATTGAGCCATATCTTGAAACAATAAACCCTGATATTTACAAAGATAAGTATCCTAATACCTATACATGCACTCAGCCTCCTCAATAGCCAGCCTGATTTACAACAGCAGGAGCACCTCTGGAGTTCATCTCACTTCATTAAAAGGTACTGCACACTCCAGAGAATTTGAAGGCAAGAAGGAAAAAAAAAAAAACAAAAAAAAGACTACCTATATTAGCAAGAACTTGTAGCCAATCTTTAGACATGCATAGCTGAGATTTAATTCATAGTGTCAAAATCATCAGAGCCCAAATTACTAGCTTTTTCAGCTCCTGCTCTCATTAAATATATTTTTAAGTCACATAACAAAACCGGGGATTTTAACCATCATTCAAACCTAGGCTCAACGTTAATAACGTTAATTATGTTAACCAGGCCATTTCCAGTTAATGCTATTAACAAATCATCCTTTGCTCTTTCTGCCAGAGCTGTTTTTGAACCAGTGGGGCCTGAGTTACACAAAATCCCACTCCAGGAGAACAGGAGACGGGAACCTCGTTAACATCAATCCCCTGCGGCTCACAAGAACAGAATAGCTGGGGTAGCTGAAGCACACTGCAATGCACATACTGTTATACAACTACCTTTTTCTTTATTTTTTTAAGACCGATTTATTTTGCATTTTGGGTAGTTGACAAATTAAGAAGAAATCACAAAATAAACATATCAAGTTGGCAATTTTTTCTCTTCCATTTACTTCATAGTTTTTAAGTCCCATGCCACTCAACAGTAAAGGCACTGTTTGTTAGGGCTGTCTAATCTACAGAAATATGGGCTAACCCAAACTGTCATTGACGAACATTTCAAAGACTGTGGTAAGATCAAAGAGGGTCTTCTGGAAGGATGTGAAGTTTCCAGACAACATAATTTGTGTGCCTACCATGGGATTTAAATACAACATAGCTGAACATAGGTATTTAATAAAAAAATACTGTCTAGAAAAATCCATCCAGTTGGAGATGTCCAACTGCTATCACAGCCTCTTTTTTTAAAACCAAATTTGTAGTTGTTTAACTTTCCTTTTCCTTCCCAAAAGCGCCCTTTTTTAGCAGCTCTGCAATTCAGTGCTCAGACTGCAGTTTCTCTTGGTACAACTCCAGAAACCAGGCATTCCCAGCAGAACTCCACTAGACAAACACTCGTACTCAGCTTCATGGGAAGGGTAGTGGCACCCACCTTTCTCCTCAAACCACTGCTGAGGATGTCAAATCTCCACTCTCCCTGTAAAAATGTCCTGTAAGCATGGTGAATCACTCAGTAACTATGTGCACAGGGTTATTTTCTGTGGGACCCTTGCTCCACAGATGGACTGAGCTGCACATTCCTCCAGCATCATCTTGTAGCACAAGAGGGTGGTAAGGGAGAAGAGTGCAAGGATGGTATTTACAAATTTACAGCATTTAGGTCATTTACAAAACAGTGGGTTTAGTTTGTAGACCAGCCTCTAATAATGTTTCCAGTATGCAGAAGCATCATATCATCAAAGATTACTTTGGCTATGGTGAGTGAGCTACCTCATCCTTTCGTCCCGCACAAAATGCAACAATCCCACCAGAAGGAACACAGTGAGGTTCAGTCCTTCATTCTTTCGTTCCATCCACCCATCCATCAACAGATATCTCTATAAAGTCTCAGAGAGCAACTTCAGCCGAAGGGTACTGGGAAAAAAAGTGCCCATCCTCAGGCAGACACCTTGGACAGACAATTCAGCTGGAACAACTCAAGTTTAAGAAAATTTTGAGTAACAGAAAGTAGTTTTTGAAAGAATCTTAAACTAGAGATTCCACTTCATAAAATTACTACACATATTTTAAGAGAACTGCAAGTTACACTTGTTTGTGTGTTTTAGTGGTAATAAAACCTGTACATTAATTATAAAGGTTCTAGAACTGCCACTATGGGATGAGATGACATCTAGTAACAGGGTAGAACATTAAAAATCTATTAAAGACCTCCTTTGAAATCACCCTCTTGGACATGCCTACAATACCATTTTCTTGTGCTAATTTGGATTTCAGGAAACTGAATAGAAGCGATGTTAACTTTACTGAGGAGATGTCTTTTTTTGATACCTAATCATTTTCCATCATTCACTCAGGTCATGTTTTCTAAGCAATCAAGCTGGCTAAAAAAGATATTTCTAAAAAATAATGAAAGCTTAGTTCCTTGTACTATTTAAGAAACATGATTTAGGGAACAGAAGCTTCAACAAAATCCCCCACAAACTGTAGTGCTGAAAAAAAAAAAAAAAACCACCACCAATTTTGTTCCAGGAAGAAGAAATTCTGCAAACTATCAGGGAAGACAGCAGGGATGTAAACAAGCTCCCTTTTTCCTATTAAGAGGAAAAGGAAATAATTTCCCCTATGTGTCTCACTGTTGAAAAGGTGTGGGATTAAACCTCAAACTTGACAGAGCAGGAAGAAGCTTTGTATCAAAGCCCAGAATGAATATTCATGGATGTACACAAATGCACCATATTAACTCTCCAAGAACGAATAGTATTCAGCTAGATACTGGAAACAGCCCAGCTCCAAGCCCACCACAGCCAAGCATCAAAAAAGACCACCAACAAAGGGAATACAGAAACCCGAGATGCTGACAGATCCATAACTTCCTTCTTAATGCTAGAGGAAAAGGTTTCCATGCAGACAGTGAGAGGAAACCTTTCTCCCCTCCAGCACCAAGGAGGACAGAAGATCCCCACAAACACTGGAGGAATGGTCATCACACAGTGAGAGAAAGAACAGTTGGCAGGAGGCTGTTTATTTTTAATTTTGTTTATCTTTCAAGGCAGGAGGGCAGTTACTGCAAATGCTAAATAAAACTATTCGACTAGCAGTGAGTAAACAGTTCTAAATGAGTGAAAGCCAAGACAGCAGCTGGATCTGACTGAGGAGTGGTAGGAGCTATACCCTAGTGATCCATAAGTCCACAATCCCACACATGTCCACCATATCACAACAGGGGGAAAGCAGATGAACCAAGAAAAATAAAGCAATTGGCAACAGGAGTCAGAAAACACCATGTTGCTGTACACAGAATAATGTAAAACTATGAAAACAGTGGGAAAATAGAATATTATAAATTTACTGCTAGGATGGAGTAAAAAGCTTTCTGCAGTGATATATAACAGTTGTCCAGGGAATCCCTCTTCAACTAATTTGTCCTTATAAACAGAAATTTTGAGATTTTCTTCACAGAGGGAATTGGAAAAGGGTCTCTTTGCACACAAATATTCAGAAAAAAACCCAGACTAAATTAATTAATAGCTGCTTTCTATATTGAGAAATAACTCTAAAATTGGACAGTAAACAAGAACGACCCAGTGTGTTCATAGCATTTCCTATGATCCTGATACTGCATATATATATATATATATGTCAGTTTAATGAGAGTATTCACACATAAAATGCTACTCGACCATGAAATTGTTTGCTAGATTAGGGCCAAAGTCCCTGATCCTGCTATCAGATCTGAACAGGCAGATCACAACATCTGTGTAGATCTGTGATAAAGTCAATGAGGTCATGCTCCACAGGGATTCAAGTGTCTGCCTTTACAAATCTCACAGCAAATCTTACTCATGTAAAACTGATTTATGAAGTGTAACATCACACTCCACTATATGCATATATACTATCCGTATGCTTTTCTGACTCTCTCTTAGAAAAGATATTAAAACTCACCTCACGTATTATATTCCTTTATTTTATAGTTAAGAATTCTGTACATGTCATAGACTAAAAATTCAGTTTTGCAATACATTTAAAGAAATCAGGTCTGAAAGCAGAACTGGAATATGTTTTCCAGATTCTCTATGGCTCAGAACATAGTATTTATCACACACCTTATAAAAAGCTTTGTCTTCCTCCTCCTACGTCAGAGTAAACTAGATAGGTCATGCACCTCTTCTGGCGTGAATGATGCAGAGTACTACTTTCTTGGCAGGGCAAACTAGCCTCTTGTGTTACAGACTGCTGCATTTGTTTTGTTATAGGTATCTTCGCTAACTGGCATAAACCTAGTTTGTGGATGTTACTGCTGACAGCACTACAGAGATGTCCACTTAAGTTAAGGAGGAGTCACAATGAAACAGCCTACAATGACAAACTATGCAAAGCAGATTTTCACCTTAATTCAAGATTAATTTTGATTCTACTTGATTATGCTATAATCTCCTTATCTCTAGGTAAACATGCATGCATGTGTTTTGTTCTGCAATACCATACACAGGAATGAGATGTTCTATTTGCATACATTGAAGGTTTACATATTTTCAGTGGTTAACATGTTTAGAATGCAAAGATTTCAAAACAAGAAGAAAGATTTCAAGACATTTGCAAAACTGATATTCTAATATTCAGATCTGTACAACATTTTTCTCAAGTAAAACATTCTGTGCAAGTTCAAGAACCCATTTTAGCACAATTGCTTGTAATATTAAGGCATTAATTTGGTGGAAAAATTCAAAAATACTATTATCTGTTCCCTCTGACTCATGTTACATAATGTGCATTTCACATTTAGGCTGAAGTTTGGATGTGACAGTTCTAGTCAGCCATGGATATCCATGTTCCCTCAAGAGGCTTGCCTGCCTTTCCTCCTCATTACTTCATTTTTCGCCACCTCTCATAAGGCATTTGTTGTTCAGCTGTTCTTATTAAGGGCTGCATGTCTCCCACAATTTGTGATCTTCAGGATTCATCTTTCATCATATTAGAAAGCAGATGGAAGTTATAAGTATTTGGTTTTTCCAGGAATGTGTTAAGCAAGTCTGAAATGACTCACTTAGACGTATTAACAGAGCAGTTGAGCTTATTACAAAATCCGTGTTTGGCATATTGTGTGGAAGTAAGACTCTCAGTTTCACTTTTACTTTTTATGAGGCTAAAGAAGAACACATGAAATCACAGTGCCTCAAATCTAGCCAGATACTGGTATCAGAAAAATGCTTTACATCCATGTAGTACTGGATTGCACTGTATTCTTCTGGTGGGGACAAATGTATCGCTACACACAGATGTGCACATGGAGGCACAGACCTTTGCAGAGTTCTCAAAATCCCTCTCTCAATTAGCTCAGAGACAAATCGCACTAGCTAAGCTAGAACTGCTAAATTCAAACATTTAATAGAAGGCTACCTAAATCATTGAGCATTAATAAACACCAGATGAAATACTGATATGGAAAATAAAGCATCAGAAGAAAGAATACCAAGGGGGAGGAAGACTCTGCTGAGAAGTGGGTTGTTGCAAGGCTTTAATCCAACATTGTTTCTCTATTGTTCAAATGTTTGCTCAGTACTTTATTGATATAAAGCATTACACACAATCAGTGTTAAATATTAATGTCATGTCTTTAACTCTAAATTCAGAGCATTTGTTAGTCAATTTAACATTCCCAGTGTTACTAAGCTACAACTTAACTTCCTTTAATAACTTTTTGGAGTGCTGTAAAAACACTATGCAATGAATAAACATGGTTCGTATGCCAACAGTGGTACATACAATGTTTTTAAATACAACTATTAACCGTAAAGTTTAAAAATGGGACATTTCTCAATACATGCTACTTAAACTTGCAATAGGATGTATCTTCTCATTCTTAAAATCAAAATAATTTCAAAAGAAGCAAAGGTTCTACAACTTTTGAGGGAGTATCTAAAATGCACAAGGTTTACACTTTTGTATATTAAATTACTAAAATGCATGTTGTGAAATGTGTATATGTGTAAGAAGTGCTTCCATTTATAAAAGAAAAAATATCCTCTCTCCATTAAAAACTTGATTTTGAGTTCACTCCAAATTATAAAGTTTAAAACCTAAACTGTAATACAGCTTTCACTGTGGTAGCATAAATAATCCATTATAGCAAATGAAAAAAAGAAAATAAAAATTTGAACCACCAGAGTTCCATTCCAAATACATAAGGAGTACTGCATGAAATTTTACACCAAGATACATTTAACAACATCACTCTCAGAAATGGTTGAAGTTGACAATTGTTCATCAGGACAAACAAGCAGAAAAAAATAATGCAGTATTCTGAGATATCCTTCAAACTGGTCAAAGATTTACAGTGGAGTCTTCTTCCCAGCAGTCACATATGTCATAACTTTAGAGCAGAAGTGCCTTGGTTTTATTTTAATTATAAAGAAAACCCTAGACTTCAAAACACAGAGAAGTGAACCCATAGAAACATCTATTACAGACTAAAGCATCTAACAATTTAACAGTGTGTCTATCAACATTTAAAAAAAAAAAAAAATCTTGCAACAAGATTTTACCTATATATCACAAAATCTAAACTACTCTGGAAGGTTGCAAAGCAGCCTGAGCATTACAGCCACCTTCCTTAGTCTTTTGACCTCTACCTCATCCTGTTCACTCCACATCATCTTTTAAATCACTGACTTCTCCTGTAACTACTTGAATCTTTACATACTACCCCTTTCCTAAAGGCAAAACAAAGTTTTGTCCCACTTCATAAATTTGGCAGGGTTTTATATACAATGCATATAAATCTTTTTAGTGCTCTATTCTGAATAAATACTATTTTTTGCACGAAACATTCCCGGAAAGTCTCCCCTCATTAGGAAGGCTGTTATCTCCTATTGTTTTCAGTGGAAATGAAGCATAAAACGGTTCTTAGAAAAAAGGCACTCTTTCAACATGTCCACTGCCTCCCTCTGGGAACTATGAAAGAGGAGCTAAACTACCTTCAGGGGAGATGGTGGTTCCTTACACTGTCAGAGTCTTCCACTTAACTTAAACTAATTAACCATTTTACTTCTAAATTCTAAGAAAATTAAATCTCCACTCAAAGGAGAAGTGTTGAAATTTCGAGGAGGAAATGTTGCTTTTTCTCTCTGAAACAAATGGCTTGGTCCTCACATTAAAAGAGAAGCACAGCACAAATTTACCTGTTAAATTACCACTATAAAGAGAAAAAAATGTGGGTTGTTACAACTAACACAGTAGCACTCTGTAACAGAGTTTACAATTAACATTTATGACACAGTAGTTCAAATCCAATCATCATATTATTCAATAATTTATGGAAAGGAATGATGAAGGAAGATGGTAGGAGCAGAATGAGCACATCTTCCTTCTTCATGAAAATGTAAGAATGAGAATTCTCTTGGGGGTATTTCTTAACAGGAAACAAAAAAGAAAATAAAACTGTAATTTCCTGCAAAAGGGATCTCTATAATCCAAGGAAAGTACGAATTTGTCAATGTTGAAAATTTCTGAAGAGCAAACAAAATCAGTTTCATAGTCTTGGAAATAACAATGCAACATTTTGAGATACACCTGTAAATATGTGGACGAAATCCTGACACAAGTCAATGCAGTTTTGCAGAAAGTGATGCCTACTCTGACTGGGGGCCAGAGCACGCTTTTAATTAATCCTTTCCACACAATTTCATTAAAGAACATCTACTAAGCAATAAAATTTAAGAGCTGAAGAGACTGAAGACGTTAAGCTTCCTGTGTACAATTCCACCAATACCATCATACAAGACTCTCAGATATGAGAAGGCCAAGGACTCACCACCTTGTGAGACACATTAACAGAGTATTCTGCACAAAATATGATTTATTAAGTGTTCATTTTATTTTTCTAATCATAGAATGGTTTGGTTTGGATTGGAAGGGACCTTAAATATCATCTAGTTCCAACCTCCCCTGCCCCGGGCAGGGACACCTTCCAGTAGCCCAGGTTGCCCAAAGCCCCGTCCAACCTGGCCCTGAACCCTTCCAGGGAGGGGGCAGCCACAGCTTCTCCGGGAAACCTGTGCCAGGGCCTCACCACCCTCATAGTAAACAACCCCCCCATCCAGAGTCCCTCCCCCGTTCCCGCAGCCCCTTTCAGCCCTGGGAGGCCGCTCTAAGGTCTCCCCGGAGCCTTCTCTCCTCCAGCTGAACCCCCCAACTCTCCCAGCCCGTCCTCACAGGGGGTGCTCCAGCCCCCTGATCACCTTCGGGGTGTCCCCTGGACCTGAGCAGGTCCATGTCCTTCTGCTGTTGGTGCCCCCAGAGCTGGACACTGCAGGGGGGGTCTCATGAGAGTAGAGGGGGAGAATCCCCTCCCTCGCCCTACTGGGCACATTTGATGCAGACCAGGATACCCAATGCAGTCTTTAACCATATGGATTTACTTATTTACTTAATGTGTTCAGATATGGAATTTCAAAGCAAATGCCAGATTTCCTTAGTCTCCTTCTAGCTTTCATATGTAAGAATATATTTTACTATACATATACCTGAACACCAGGAAGTGATACATGATCACTGCAGAATGAAAAGCAGTAAAGAAAGACATTTCATTCATACTTAAAAATGAATGCTATTTACACAAAAAGCAAAGGATATTGTTTTAACAATGACTGTATGGAAGGAGATGATGTTCATTTCCATACTACTTATAAAAAGAATGCTATGGCCACTTAAAATAATTTTTCTTTTAAGAAATTACCTTTTTCTAGTTTTAAGAAATAACCTGTTCTCCAGGTTTTATAAGGTTGTTCTAGTTTTGAAAAATAACCAGCTCACCAGGTTTTAAGAAATAACCTGTTCTCCAAGTTTCACTATACATATACCTTAACATCGGGAAGTGAGACATGACCTCTGCAGAATGAAAAGAACAGTAAAGAAAGACATTTCATTCGTACTTAAAAATCAACACTGCCATCACAAAAAGTATACTGTTAAGATAATGACTGTATGGAAAGAGATGCTTTTCATTAAATTAATTTTTTTCTAGTTTTAACAAATAACCTGTTCTCCAAGTGGACACAGGTAGTATCTACACAGCAGAAGGAATCACATGTATGAAGAACATATTCTGAAGGTGCATGATACAGTGATGACCAGTACACACATAAGGGGCCTCCCACAAGTTTACAGAACTCATATACAGAAATAATAGCTAGCTCAGATCAGAAGCACTGCATTTGGTAAAACAGCCCTTGAGCATCACTGAGCAAAGCAGGCCACTCACAAACTACGCAGGGTATTTTTTTAGGTGTTGGAATGGGCTGCCCAGGGAGGTGGTGGAGTCCCCATCCCTGGAGGGGTTTAAGAGTCGGGTCGACATAGCGCTGAGGGATCTGGTGGAGTTGGGAACTGTCAGTGTTGGGTTGATGGTTGAACTGGATGATCTTCAAGGTCTTTTCCAACCTAGTCAATTCTGTGATTCTGTATTGCACATGTTCCTTGATCAAAGGAAATCACACCTACCTACAGAACTGTGCCTGGGAACCTCTGCTTCTAAAGACCATGGAGAACCTCAAAAACAGAGAGGGAAGCAATGGCGAGAGTTTCTCCTGAGTTTTCAGGAAGGCTACCAATAGCTCAGAGATCTGAAATCTGTAGATCTCATTCATCATGGACCCACACAATTCATGATCCCATGGCAATACAATCTGGCATTCATTCCACAAGTGAAACTGAATTCAGCATTTTGTAGATTATCGCCAATTCTGTTGCACTGTCCCCTGCTCCTGCCTTGGTACTTATCATCTCTTGCTCTTCCACACTTTGGGATGATGGGGAGCTTTTGTTTTGATTTTTTGTTTTAAGCAGATGGAGTTAACATGCAGACAGCTGCAAACCAGATCTAGAATTCAATTTTCAGCAAGTAACCTGGAAGGACCTAGAAGCACAATCTGCCCTAGCTAGGCAGCCAGCAGATCACAGCAGCAGTGCTAGGCAGGCAAGAAAATCAACAACTAAAATAAGTTCTTCCATCCCTTATACACAAAAGGCAGAGAAGGATGTCCTGTGATGGACTGCCTGGAAGAGACTGTGACTGCAGCTAAACATGAGCTGAGACCACCTGGGGAATACAAGAAGAAAATAAATTTTCAAAAATTATCATGAAACAGAAGCGAAAGCTTCCATGTGTTTAGATCAACAAAAATCTGCATCTAGAAGGCAGTTCTGTGTGGCTTTTAAAAGATGCAGTTTGATGAAACTATAATAAAGCAGTCCTCATTGCAGAACACAGTTTCACTATGCTGTGAGAACATAAGGCTGGAGATTTATGGTCACATCCAACAAACATTTAATGATGCCTTCAGAGAACATCTCACGGGCCTTTCACGGTAATCTTCAATACAAGAAAGATTTAAAAATATTAATAACCTGCCAAATTATGAGTACTGCTAATGATAAATTTTGGGATTTGAGGCATTTAGGGCAGGCAAGTTTCTCTTAGTTCTGCCGTAAGAAGATGGGTCCAGGGAAGAAAGTAGCAGGCTTTTCCCCCATAAAATGCAGCAATAAATGCAGAGACCCAGGTTGCTCTTGTGAAAGACTCACAAAGAGATAGATCAGCCATCTCCCAAACTCTATGCCCAGTAATTCTAGAAAAAAAATTATTTGTATCACTATGACCTTTAAAAGGAATAATCTGGACAGAACTGATTATAGCACAGTCTCTAATATACCCTACAAACTTCACGTAAAAACTAAGCTCCCTGTCATACAACTCACTATTAAAACATGCTATCGAGTCAGGAGGAAATGTGATACCAGCTTATGAGACTGTGGAGTCTCTGGAGCAATGAATGTGTCTTTATTCATACCCCAAAAATTACCTGGCATTCTTTAGGGAGTCATAAAACCAAACACGAGACTCTTACTCATACCAAAAGTGATCTTTCAAAGAGTTGTGAAGAAGACACCTATAAAACCTTACCTGAAAAATAATCAAGATTTTACTCTAGCTACTTGTGAGAATTAATAGATCCCTCTTTGCACCAACACTACATGCAAAAATTTCCATTGCAAGGACAATAAGAGGGGCACAGGAACTTCTGGACTGTAAAAAGATCTAAAATGTTGTGTACAGAAATCATCTTGTAAGGAAAAACTTTCCAAGGAACCACCCCTCCAAACCCAGGGTCTAGAGATGTGAATGAAAGGCCAGGCCTGAGGAAGAGGAGAATGGTCACTTGTGGCAGTCAGAAGTTCACTGGTAGCGGTGCTGCTAAAAATACATTCTTTGAGGAATCACAAGGTTTATGTTTTATTTACCCTTTCGACCCACTACGTTTTCAGCTTGTAAAGAAGTGGAAAGAAGGCAGGACCAAGATGCATGCTGGAACCTGCTTTTCTCATCAGAAGATCTCAGTTCAAAACCCATAGAAATGAGATCTTGACTAGAGAGATTAAGAAATCTCTTTTGGAAACTGTGAAGAAATAAAAAACCATTCTACAGTGAAGACTAACTTTTGCCTCAGAGCATCCATGTAAATGATCTTTCACAAGACTTCAAAGTGCAGTTTTCCTCCAGGAAACGTAATAGGTACCTGGTAAAGAAACATGGGGTTTTCTGCTTCAAAAGTGTTAGTCCTGCTACTGAAATGCCCACAATATTAACAGGCTAGGTGAACAAGCACCAGTTTTATTTCCTGAGCTACCTGAAATGTAAATAATTTCTAATTCTACATAATTCACACTGAAACTTCAATGCCAGAACCTATCTCCCTGATTCAGCACACACTTTCATGACATGTATATGTCTTTTCAAGCCTAAAATATATTATCTAAATACTTAGCGAGTTCAGAACCTTGTTCACTCAGAAGAAAACATTTCATATTGCAAATCTCAGTAAAAAAAAAAAAAAAAGAATCCTTTTAGAGAGTATGAAGGACTTGCAAATACTTAACCTCACTCAGGATGAACATAGAAAATCTTCTTTTAAAGACAGAGTAGGCCTTCGCTTTTCTATTTATTGGATTTTCACTAAGATGAGCACTGTTAGTACTGCAAGCACTTACAGCTTCCACCTTGAGAGTCACTTCATGTTCCTGCTGTCAGACATGAAAGATTCTTCTCCTCTCACTAGCTCGATAAAAATCAGAACTTGTATTAGTACAATCTGAACACAATGAAACTGTACTTCCAAACCCTTTCTGCACAGAACAGGGATGCTACTACACAGAGACCTGCACACACATGTGTATCAGAAAATTTAAATAAGTTACCTGAAATAGTATTTCTTGTTCTTTTACAAAATAGTCAAGAACATCCTCAGTAGCATAGACTGACAGTTTGCTTGATAAGGCAGAGTTGGTATTAGAGGTAACTCCATTATTACTCTTTTTCAGGACAGCACCAGAGTCCAAGCAGGATCCTGCTATTCTTCTCACCCAAGTATGTTGCAGATATACAAAGTGCAGCTGCAGATATTTAACTGCATTCAATGACAACCAAAGCACATGCTGAAATCTAATGGCAAAGCAAATAATCAGATAAAGATCATCCCTCAAAAAAAGCATTCAGGGAGGTGGGGGTGTGACGGGGAGCGGAAGGAATCAAATGGTGTTATTTTTGCAACTGCAGTTAACAGACTGTAAAACTTAAAGTAAACTTAAAAAACAAAAATCTTTCTGGATCTCTTCATTTTGAGTCAAACCTCTGTGTGTTCCAGACTGACTCACAACTACGTTGACTGAGGCAGCAGTATTTCACAAATCATTAAATCATCTGCGAGTGCTTTCCTCCTCACCCAAACATTCTTAAACCTTTCTTTCTTCACAGAAGCAAAGACAGAAAAGATATGCTTAAGCTAATACAGCCTGCTTAGTGTTAAAGATGACACATCTGGTGTAACCAGACCACTCGCACCTTCAGCCAGAGTCATTTGTCTTAGATGGAGTAGAGCGTATACCTAATAAAAAATTCTGAATTGCTAGTATGAATTAATAAATAACCCTTCTGTGCTTTTTTACTTACAATTGCAGTTTTCAGACATGACAGTACAGCTACAAATGCTCAATTACTTGACCTGCAGCATGATAACAGGGTTTTGATTTACCACACCCCTCAGCCTGATGGAGAAGACAGAATCCAGCAATGAGCTTTCTAGTGGTCTTCACTGATGATGGAATTTTGACCTCTCTGGAGTCAATGGCAAAACACTACATGGGTCAAAATTTCACTTAATAAATGTTTATCTTCCTCTGCTGTGAAGTATGCCTGGCTGTATTTTATAATAATTTCTCATATTCTTTAATATAAGCACACAATACACTCATAAAGTATTAAATATATGTAAGATTTCAAGAGTATGCATGTTAATGACTGTCTTACTAAGCAAAAAGCGTATGATGCTAAGGAATACCATGAGTCTTGCTTGATATTAGACAAGTTTATCCCAATTGTGACAAAAGTAATGGAAAAGCTAGCTTTTCCTGTCACCTTAAAAGATTAAGGGGAAACAGGATTTAGAAATACCTGGTGAATTAATTTCTAAAATAAACCAATTTCTTTCTAAAATAAACATTCATCCTGTCTTAAAACATTGATGTGCATATAGAAGTATATAATTTTATTTTTCCTTCATCGAATGTGACTTTATACAGTAACATAAACATTCAGACAATCACAAAATTGAATCACACACAGAAGTTATTTGAGTATTTTCTCTGTTTTTTTGAATTATGACAATACGCATCATAATGCAGACAGAACTGAGAAATAAGGCCATGTAATATTCCAAGACCTGAAGAAGTTAGAAACGCTAAAAGGGTGATGATGGTTAAACAACATTTTTTTTTATTTTACATTCATTTGATTCACCTACACAAATTCTTAGTATACCTCAAAATGTAGAATCAGTAGTGAACTTACTGATCAATGAAACTCTCATGAGTTTAAAGAATTGCAGACTCCACTCCTTTTTAGATTTCCAAGTTCTTTTTCACTGAAAATTTTGATCATTTTGTTTCAGAATTATTTCACAACATTTACAGATTTCAGATTGTTGGCTTTTGTTACGCAAATTATAGTTTCAGAGCACAGTGTCCACACTGAAGACAACTATTGTAGTGTAGATTCTGATCTCCACAAATTTAATTTGCTAATGTCATTCCTTGCACTCATGAACTATTCTTGTAAAACTATTTCTCCTTTAGTGGGGAATTAAACCTTGCTCTAATAACAATGATTCAAAACAACGGGTAAGTATTGTATTTTTCCGACAATGAAATAGTTAAAAAAGAACAGGTAAAAAAGACTACAGCAATTGTACTTGAAAGACTTACTTCATTTTTAAGTTGAGGAATATGCTTTACCAAGTTGGTTGACCTTAACACTTCTGTGGGTAGAAAACTTCCGTATATCTTTGTTCCTCTCTCTGACAGATTTCTTTTGTTATGACTAATGATCAGTGTAACCCAGAGATGACTGTGAAAAACTGTGCAAGCTTCTTTACCAGTTAGCCTCAGAGTCTAACCACTAAGAACAGGGTATTAAAGTGGCATTGGTCCGTAAGTAAAATATGCTAAACAGTTCTGTGTTGATGGTGCATTTACAACGTAAGTCATTGTTAAGTACAAATAAGGCAAGATCACCATTAGCTCACATACTGTAGGATGCCAAGCCATTATCAGATTATGACAACAGAAAATGGAAAAACAGAAAACAGAAAATAGTCTCTTTTAGCTGATTCATTTCTGATTTCCCAAATTTCTGTTTGTAAGACACTGGGCTATGGCAGTCTAATTTTATGTGTAGAAATATTTTTCTTCAGTAACTAGACGTCATTCCTAAGACAGGCTTGGAAAACACTCAACGGAAGAGGTTTCAGAGTTGTATCGTGAGAGTTATACTCCCTCTTTAGACTACATCAGTGGCCCAAAGCAACAATAAACTAAGAGTGGTCAGCCTTCTAAGGATTTTGTCAGTAAAAAAGTAATCACCAGATGGAAAGGAGCTGACATAGCAGAAGGAACTCAAATTCCATCCTAAATCTGGAATGTAGTTCTGCATTTTTGGACAGCTCCTTTTACATCATGAGAATGGAGAAATCAGAAGGAAACTGTTGCAATGTTTTGAACCGTAGAATATTTTGTTTTATTATTATTAGTCCTTGCAGGCAGAACACCACCAAACGCCCTGCTGTGTTTTGAACTAAGTCTCAAAGGCACCAAAACTGGCATAATACACTGCCTTGTATTTCTTCTGTTCTCTTGGCCCAGATGATTTTGCATTTAACTTATCATATGATGCCTGTGTTTATTACACTGATGAAAAATACCTCCATCAGGATACAAAAATACCTGAAGAATAAATGACATTTTAAGTCAGTACGGTCCTGACAGAAACCAGCTGATCAATTCCATCTACTGAACAGCCTTTTGTTTAGCACCAACAGAGTACAGGTATTTGGACAGGACATATCTGTGCTTCCATTTACCCTGTGCCTTTGTGACCACCCTGATGTGTCCCTGTCAGGGATGAGAGAAGGACATTCTTCGTTCTGCATTAACACATGAGTCAGCACTTTGATTTCTGAGATGGCTTCCACGAGTTATCCGTATAGCACCGGGTAATCAAAGAATTAGAAAGTCCTAATTCTAAGGCGTTCCCAGAAAGCTGAGTTATTTATATATGACTGACTACACCTGCATTTTTGAGCCACTATAATGCAGAGATACTTCTCTATCACATTTATACATACAATTAATGAAAGTGTGGTAAAGACACACAAAACTTACATAGTCATGAAAGGCTTTTGCTTCACTTGAATGTTCACATGTTTCTCGTCTTTCTGGAGCTGCACAGTAGAGATCCCAAAATACACTGCAAGTTAAGAAGTTACAGAGATGGTGAAAAAAGCATTGTAATACTCGTGTAGATTTTATGGTGAACACACACCATATATAGAAAGATACATATCACTTCCTTGCCAAGGGATGAAAACATTTCTATGAAAGAATTTAATTTTGTAAAACATCTATGAGGAATCTAGTCCTGCTATCTGATTCTCTGAGGCAAGCAGTGCTGTATTCCTTTAATGCCACTGTAGTATAGACCAAGAAGCTATTCTAATAGACAAGGTTTAAGAGTGTAAAGTGTATTACTGAAGCTCTGTATTTAACCTCATCCCTCTGGCAACTGCTGCAATTAACTTCCACAAAGCACAGAAAGGGACAGATTTGTAATAACATGAAAAGGCAAGCAACTGGAGAGAAAACTGGGAGTTCTTCCAAGGTCCAATACTGTGCTTTAAACAAAAGTTCCAAGAGAAACAGGTGTATGGACAAGAGTAGGAAATAGACGGGTAGTTCTTTGGTTACAAAAGAGTGAAAGGGAATTATGGGACCCCCACTGGTCTTTTTCCTCAACGCCCTTCAGATAGAGTTATAAACAAATCAGTTCTAACACAAAGTTTCCAGAATTAAATCATGTGTATGCTAGAACAATTAAAAGAATAAAATTTGTTAAGAGTTTCACAGTGCTTCTTTATTTAGACTTAATCCTCTGTAACTTGGTCCAGCACCATAACAAGGAATTATGGAAAATTTGAGCACTCTGCTGCAGACAATCAAAATTAAGGATAATACAGACATCAGAGATACAAGGGTCATGGTCTTCTTGCCAGGTTTCTGTCACATAGCTAAAAGCTATGAGAGAAAATTCAGTGAAGAATATGCTATGTTCCATGCAGCTGTCCAAATAACTTGGGTTCAGATGGGACCACTTTAAAACTTGTAAATTCTTGCATTCTTGACAGTTGGACATACTCATTGTAATTTTGTATTCTTTCAAACACAAGCACATTGTGCATAGTCAAATCATGTGACAACTAATAAATACCATGGCTAAATAGCAGTGACTACGAGCACTCTTTTCTCCCTGGGAATTCTACACACACAGATGTGTCTGTGCACACCAGTATTTATAAGCAAATGGTATCATGCATTAAAAATCATGAGTCAACTCCATGTCTACCTGTCTTCTGAGCAGAGAGACACTGTGTAAACGCAGACAGTGGAGCACCAAGCCCATGCTAATGCACACTGCCTCTCAAAAAGGCTGGTAGCTTGGGTTCAGCTAATTACTTTCATATGCTCTTCCTGTGACTAGAATCTAGAATGTAGACTGAGGGAGCTCACATCTATATGCATAATCTCTGTTTAGGTTATATAGAATGATCTCTTAAATGCATAATTTACTGGAAGGTGATGAAGAAAGAAACACAGGCCACTTTCTTTCAAAGATGCTTTCTTATCAATGCACTATGCAATACTTATTTTCCTGTATCTAACATCTGTATCTTTTTCGATATTCAAATTTCGTTCTTTCATTCCTTAACAAGAAAATGGTTCTTGATCCTCATCTTCACATTCCTTTTGCTACATTCACCTGAATTTGTCGCCTCCAGCTGCTAGAACTAGCAATCAACATATTCTAAAAATCAGAGGAAAAGAAAATTCGTACTTACCACCACCAGGAATGCAAGAATCCTGGCGGCTCCCCAAGTGTGATGTTTTTTTCCCATCTTATCTAAAACAAACCCATAAAAACAGTTGTTCATTTTTACAGTCATTGTACCTAAAAAGCATTAATTAATTCATGCAGCTAGCAAAAAGAGAAAGTATTTTGTAGTTATGAACAGCTTTATCATCAGTCTGGATGGCCATATTACTTTATTACACTTGTTAATATAGCTGATACTTAAAATAAACTTTTCTTACTCTAAGAAGGCATATTTTAGATTTTTTTTTTTTAATGTTCTGAATACAATTTTATTAACGATGTCAATTTTATCACTTCACCTTTTTAAGGTCAAACATGCATGACAAAAAAACTCCCAAAACTCAGTATTAAAAAGTACCTTTAAAATAATCTGAAAGATTTTCCAATTTGCACTAACATAGAAGACACAGAACTAATGTTACTGATTCAGCAGGTGGCAGTCTTCCCTCCACATCCAAAGCAAGACAGTGTTTTATAATCCTCAAGGAGTGTTTTACTTTATGAGGTAATGTGGCAAATAGGAGCAGCATCAGTTTAAACTCAGTCTCCCACTACTCACTGCAGAGCTAGTTTAGTTTGGTTTGTCTGTGCTGGCACAGCCTCTCCTGAAGGGCTATACTGGCTGTGACTTCTTTCCCACCCAGGAAACTTGGTTTGTTTTTAACACTGTTTTCAAAGGAGATACAGTTTAATAATTCCTACCCTTGATTTCACACTTCTCTTGTTGATCAGCAAACCCATCAGACAACATAATGCATGGTGACAGCATTCTGTCTCTCTGCAATACTTCCCAAATGTTGTATCTTAACTACAATCACACAACTGTTTTATTAATGACATAGTTTGTCCTTAACTACAAAATTAAATAGTTCGGAATATAATAAAGCCCGTGTAACTGCTTAAGGAGCTCCGTTGCAAATAACTGGAGGTCCTGCAGAAATATACACAACACTGTACAGAAGGATGTCTCATGTTAAAACTGGGTGGAAACTAGGGCGTTGCATGCACTCAAATTCCTCCAGTTACAACTACACATAGCATTATTTCCTGTCCAATTTTGTTTTGAAAAAAAATGTTTAAACACAAACCATATTCTGCTCTAGGGACAGAAGTAATGGCAGACAAAAAGAATTATTTTAATGAAACACTTAAACAGCCTTAATATAAGAGGTATTTAAAGATTCATATATAAAAGTACATGAAAACATAGATAGTTCATACTGCCAGAGGCACTGGTGAAGCTGGCATTTTCCAAAAGAGACTAAAACTTTGATTCTCAACTGCAACTTGATTTCCACCTCCAATTCTTAAGAAATTTATATACATACAAGTTCTGTCAATAGCTTGCAGGAGAAGAATATGTAGTTCATACACCTAAAAATGTTCTTTGCACTCATACAAAGTAACCAAATGTAATTTTAATATATTAATACTACTATTCAAAAAAATTTTTGCTGTTTAAAAATTATTTTTAAAAGGTAACCTTGAGGCACTATCACTTCTGCTGGTAAAGCTGCCAGCATGAACCAACTGCACAGGGCTTAACCCCACCACCACCATGTAACAGTAGTTAATATATAAAAAGCATCTTCTAAAAAGCTCCTGCTTAAGTACTGGCAGATAAAAATATTAATAAAAATGAAAAATATAAATAAAAGCCAAAGCTACTACAAAGGTGTTACATGGTCTTCAAATACACCCTACCGAAGCATGACTGCTCCTCACATGCACTGGGAATGGCTTGGAAGGGCTTACTGGAGGAGTTTCACTGAGGGCAAATGCCGGGGGCTGCCCTTGGGCCACAACAACCCCCAGCAGCGCTACAGGCTTGGGGAGGAGTGGCTGGAGAGCTGCCAGTCAGAGAGGGACCTGGGGGGGTTGATTGACAGCTGGCTGAACAGGAGCCAGCAGTGTGCCCAGGGGGCGAAGAAGGCCAATGGCATCCTGGCTTGTGTCAGCACTGGTGTGGCCAGCAGGGACAGGGAAGGGATCTGACCCCTGGGCTTGGCACTGGTGAGGCCGCCCCTCGATTCTGGGGTTCAGTTTTGGGCCCCTCACTCCAAAAAGGCCATTGAATGACTCGAGCGTGTCCAGAGAAGGGCAACGGAGCTGGTGCAGGGTCTGGAGCACAGGTCTGATGGGGAGCGGCTGGGGGAACTGGGGGGTTTAGTCTGGAGAAGAGGAGGCTGAGGGGAGACCTCATCGCCCTCTACAGCTGCCTGAAAGGAGGGTGCAGAGAGGGGGGATGAGTCTCTTTGACCTAGTAGTAAGAGATAGGACAAGAGGGAATGGCCTCAAGTTGCACCAGGGAACGTTTAGACTAGATATTAGGAAGCATTTCTTTCCAGAATGGGTTGTTGGGCATTGGCATGGGCTGCCCAGGGAGGCGGTGGAGTCCCCATCCCTGGAGGGGTTTAAGAGTCGGGTCGACATAGCGCTGAGGGATCTGGTGTAGTTGGGAACTGTCAATGTTGGGTTGATGGTTGCACTGGATGATCTTCAAGGTCTTTTCCAACCTAGATAATTTTGTAATTCTGTGATCCTGTGAATACACAGTACTTCTGAGAAGTTTCAAAGGTAGCACAATGAAGAGATGCAACATACAACCAAACCAAAAAATCATTCCTGAACTTGAAACATCCTTCAGTTAAGAGTAAAAACTATGTCAGTGTGGAAGTTTGGGACTTCTTTGAAGGTGTTTTGTTTTGTTTTTCAAAAAATACATACTTCTGTCTCACATGGCAGATGTCAGTCTGTCTGACCACAGAGGCTTAAAAAGATTTATAAAGAACTATTAATTTTAGAAAAATGCCTTCACTGCTGACTGTACTGATGAAGCTCATAGCCAGTGATTGATTAACTGGGAAATGCCCACCTTCCTGGTCCAGCCAAGGTAATGGATTTTTCCTCCAAGGCTACTACCTAACTTCAAGGATAGAAAATACATGGGATAAGGATCAGTTCTTCAAGGAAAATGTAGCAGCTGAGACACCAAAGGGTTCTGGATAAGAACAGCTTCTTTTGTTTGAAAAAGGTGCATACCCCATCTAAATAGCTCTATTCAACCCTCATCAGCAATGACACAGTTTTGATGAAAGCTGAAGCTCCTAGCCATTTTGCCAATAGTATGATGAACAGGTATGAAACAGCTGTTGAGTCACTTCAACCCACAACTTCCTGCCATGTCTCCTGAAAGGAAGTAAAATTGCAGACCAAGATACAATAGTTATAGCCAATAAACTGAAGAGGTCTCTGCTATCACGAGATCCAGGAAAATGCTAGATGAGTGTGAGGTCCTATATTTTAGAGATGAAGGCAATGAAGCTTTGAAGGCTGTACTCAACAAGTACCACAAAGCACAGTTCACCTTGTAGCTTAAAAATCAGCAGAGGCCTTCTAGACCTTACTGACTCATAGAATCATAGAATCACAGAACAGATCAGGTTAGAAGGGACCTCGAAAGATCATGTGGTACAGTCCTTTTTGGGAAAAGGGGCCCACATGAGATTATCTAACACTCTGTCCAGTTGCATCTTGAAAACTTCCAGTGATGAGCACTCTACCATGTCCCTGAAGAGGCTGTTCCAGCAAATGACTGTTCTTACTATCAAAAAAACAATTATTTCTTGTATGAAGATGAAATCCCTCTCTGTGCAACGTGTACCCACTGCCCCTGGTCTTCTCCATATGGCTCCTTATGAAGGGAAAGCCTTTGTTCTCTTCATAGTCACCCTTCAAGTACTGGAACAGTGTGATGTCCCACCTGAGCCTTCTCCTACCCAGGAAAAAAAAGCCCTAACTCCTTTAGTCTTACCTCACAGCACAGTTTCTCCAGCTCTTTGACTTTTGGATCAGTTCTACAAAATCCAAACTGGACATAAAGCATTACAAAAATATAGGAATGTTTAGGACCACCATCTCTAAGTTATGTAGTAGCAGAGTGGATTCCATGATAACCAACTTAAATTTTCTTAATTTTGTTTCATTACTCTTAGTCACGCTCCCTGGTAGATCTTTAAGGAAGGGCTCTTAATTTCATGTATACATTATATATGTATATATATATATGTATATGTATATATATATATATATGAGACGACTGATTGCTGTATAGCTCAAAAAATCCATGTATGCTTACATTTTTTATGCCCCAACACTGAGTCCTATTGCTGCTTGGAACTATTTAATCTTTAACAAAATCCACCTAAACAATCCTGGCAGGTGCAGACTGCTAGAGCAGAGAGGGCATTGAGCCCAAACAGCCATGCTTTGTAAGGAGAGACCAAACCAATATAAACTTCCTCCTGTGCCACCTGGGTGTCTCCTACACCTGAAATACTCTCCAAACAAGCTCATAGCAACAGGGCAGTTGCTTCTTATCATCTCTGAGCCAGACAAGACAAAAACACATGGAAAGTTGTAACTTCCACTACATCATAAATTCGCTATAAGACTTCTTTGCGCTTGTCTCAACTATGTTCTCTTATTTTCATCCCATATGCCAATACTCAAACAAAAAAAAGCTGACTCACATGGGCTACAGGGTTGGGGTAGCTATTTGTGGTTTACAGCCCAGGACTGAATGGGCATTACAATGTTACGACCTGTCTACTACACAATCAACTACCATTTTTTTTTCTGCTGCTTTTACCACTTCCTGTTTAACTCCTGCATTTTAATTTATTTTCTCCTAGCTGTATTAGTGTAAAGATTTCTCAGTCTGCACTTGTCCATCCAAATATAATTTCTTCCAGGTTTTTCTGTATCAGTGATAACTGCCTCTGGTTCAACATACAACCACTCACAAATACTGTCAGTATTTACCCTTCTGCACTGATAATGAATGAGGTAAATAAACACACAGCTTTGTGTGAAATCTAACAGACACCTCATACCAACTCTATACATTATTATTTGTCCCTGCCCCATCTTTACTGTCTATTGGCTAGTATCACTCTTAATTTGAAAGATTTGATATATTGTCATATTACATTTGTTTAGACCTGAAAGTTTCTCTATAACCCAAGACTAAATTAGTTTTAAAAGCTAAGTTTCAAGACACTGTATTGAATGTTTTCTAGAAATCTAAATGTCATACCAGTTATACTTCTGCCAACTGCTCATTTTGGAAATATATCATAAAAACACAATGAGCAAAATGGATCTTGCACAGTGTATTATTTACAAATGACAGCTGTTTTGGGAAAGCCAAGATGATACTCTCTATTATTTTATCTCTTATTTTTCCACTGCTTTACCAAAGAGAAAAAACAATTGTCAAAAACATACTTTACTATAAACATAAACTGATACTACCACAATTCTACAGCTTTTCCTTATCTCTGCTACATGAATTTTCTATAACCACCACAAACAATGCTCTGGGTTCCCATCCATCCCTCTCCCACCTCCAAAATGTCATCACCAGCATAGTAATTATGGTTGTAGATATAATTGATTTGCCAGATGAAAAGAAGGGAAGTGGTTAGTGGCATGGTAAGAATACACATAGACATCAGCACTGCTTAAGAGAATGAGAACTGCAAGTGTATGACAGTAGGATGTAAAATACATGACTGCTGTTTGTATTTTGGAAGGGTACGTCTTCATGGTTGGAAGTATCAACAATAAATTAGAAGGTCATAAAAAAGGATTACCATTGATCCATTTTCTAACATGCACATTTATTACAGAAAATAGATTAATCTTTCCTCAGTGTAGTAGCAAATCACAGAATAGGGATAACAAATCACAGCAAAATTATTTATGCAAAGTTAAATGACATGGCAAACCAGCTCCCACAGAATCAGAAATCTATGCTGATCAATGTAAACAGATATTCGAAGTTGTCACTGATGTTTTTATTCTAGACCAATGTGTCCGTATTTCACCTGCACACACTGGAAAGCTGTGCAAAGGGAAAAAGGATGGGGAAACATACCTCTGATAAAAACGTCTGGGCCGATTTCTGTGCTCCTACATGGAGCAGATATTCATATACGTACAGTGCTAATCTGAAAAATAAACAAAAAAACACAGTATTTAGTATTGTGCATTTGTTTGCTCCTCTTCTTTAGAAACAAGAGATTATCACAAATTTGAGGTGCACTCTATTGCCTTTCACAAACCACTATATACTGAACATGTCAAATCTATAACCTATACCATAATTTTTAAACTAGACATGTAGATCAGTCTTGGCTGAGGTGTTTAAATAGTAGTTAATTAATTATTATTAAACCCCAAATTACTCAATGTCAAAATTTTTAATGGTATTCAGACAAGCGCCCACTGCCGGTCTGTATTTGCCCGCTCTATACCATGCTTCTTCTAAATATGATATATTCTTACAGCAACACCAATTATATTTCCAGTTCAAATTTTTTTACATGTGGAATGTGTCAAGCTGTTAGCATACTTCAACAATAGTAATCTGTGTTTATTCAAAGAACATACAAACTCCAGACTGCATCAAAAATGATCCCGTCATCTATCCACGGCATGCAGTACAACCACATCTCTCAAGAGAAGTGCAAACAGATTTTTAGATTCATTCAGACTTGCGCATCTAGGAGCTCCGATGGCAACAGAGCTACAAACTACTGTCAAAGCTCCCAAAGGAGTTTCCAAAAAGTGATCTTCAGCACCCAAGCACATCTCCAACTCAGCCCAAAGATCTAGAATAAGAATCTCAGTGCAGAAAGAAGAGTCATTCCCTGAATGACTCACACTTGGGCTGGGAAACCCTATTCAGCAGCCCAAGAACAGGGCAGCAGTAACAACCATCAACTTCCATTCATACAGCCTATGTAGGCGACATTTGACTTAGAAAACCAAAGAGGTAACACCTTGTATTCCTCAGCTGACTCTACACAGAGGCTCCCATCTGCCTTCATGTTTCAAGTCTTTCAAAAAGAAATCTTGTTTAAAAGAATGATTTAATAATAATGATTGGAAATTGCCTATAAAACATTTCACAGTCCAAGAATATAAACGAAAGTCAGGCGTGTGTCTTTTAAATTTGCTAGCTGAACTGTTTTTAAGAAGTAAAATGTATTCGCATGTACTTTGTGATACACCACTGTTCTTATTTGAAGCATTTTACTATTCATATTGAAAAATATGCAGTTTAACTAAACAAAGTAGAGAAGCAGAGAATTTTTCTGTTACTGTTCAAAACACTATGCAATATTAGATGTGATAACTGTCATCATAGCACTGACAGAAGTAATTATTGCAGTAACTTATTAAGTATGAAATTTTAAAATCCGGGAGAGGCATTCAATAAAAATTGTTTTCACTAGTTGTTTATACTTTGTACATGCAATATATATACTACTTTACTCCCTAACTTCAAAAGCAAAAATGCACTTTTTTCCCCAAATTTAAAAAAAAAAAAATTTGATATTCAAACACGTGACTGGGTTTAGTTTGAACCTTGAGAAGGGTCATATATTTCCACTTTTTAATTCCAGTACAAACCCAGTTATTTATCAGTTGGTATTGTGCTATATCAACAAATCCAGATCTCAGCAGAAAACACTTGGTTCTTCCAGTGGAGCACAGTATGATCCAGCACTCCACTGAGAAGCAGCTCTGAGAGGACACGGTGATATGTCCCTCTTAAGTACTGTGGAGAGAGAGGGGATCATGTACTCTCTAGACTCTCATCCCAAAAGCAGAATGGCATATGTCAAAAAAAAAGTCACATCTTGTTGACTTAATTCTTCCCAGTTCAGCTATCATTCAATTTTTAAGCAATAAATGGTTGCAGACACAATCTAAAATCTAAGAAAAGACTTAAAGACAGAGAGGAAGCACTTTCAACAATAGCCAAGATGGCTTGAATACCCAATAACACTTTAAAGCATCTAGTTTGTCTTCCAAGATTCCCTTTTTTGTTCTTATCAAAACATGAAGCCTGTAGTCCAGATAAAAGGATTTGTGCAATCATATCCTTTCTACCCAGCAAAGTGAAACAGCACAAAATCCAGGAGTTTATTACAGGCACACCACCTTCATAAGTCTGCCATCTGTTGAAAGCTTTAGCAAATACTGCACCATGACACCCAAACCGACAGTGCAATACTTTAATATTGAGACAAATTTGTGAGTCTTATCTCAGGATTCCTGGAGTCTACTAGCAAAACACAGAACACACAGCTGTGCTCCAGCACAAATCAACATCGTTATCTTGTGCCCATCTTTGCACAGGATGGTCCAAAAAATCTGAGATATTTCAACACTGTGAAAAAGACAACCCTAAGACCTTGACTGAACAACACCGAATGTGCTAATTAAGCATAATTAAAACTAGAACAACATCTCCAACTCTTTGACTTGCATTATTACATCTTGGTCTAAACATACCAGCAATGAAATTAAATGGTGCAACTATTAAGTGCAGGGGGTAAACACAGCAGTTTTCAGGAAAAGAATAAATACTCTGGGTTTTAGGCTTCCAAGTTTATTCACCTGCAGTAAATCAAGAGCAGGACCATGCTGGCAAGGGGACAGCCTGGCTCCTGTGCCAGGAAAGCCAGGACCACCTTCCATGAACAGATGTGAGACAGAAGGCACAACACAAAATAACCTGATTGGGTCTTATTAGATCTAGATCGCTGATCTATCCCTAGTTATTATGCTGTCAGGAAGTCTTTACAGAAGTTAACGATGTTATAGCTTCATTCAGAAATAAATGCATTTACCACAGAGATCAAAAGAAAGATACTAATGTTTTACTGCATTAGCTGTAGCAAAAGAATCAATGGAAAAGGATGCTCTGAGGAAAGACAGCAAAGAAACCCAAAAAAGATAAAACACTGTGTAACAAGGAGGATTACCAGATATACGAAATTTAACTTCTCATAAAACCAGAATAAGACAAAAATTAGGCTCTAGTCCAAGAGTGTAAAATTAACAAATGAATAAACTATTTAACACCTCAACAGAATACAAAGAAAATAATAACGAGATGATCTTCAACACTAAAGGACTTCGGTTTCAAGTGGCATTTTAAATGACAGTTTTTACTCATTAAACTGGTGTGAGAAACCGTGTAAAAGCAGCAAGGAAACATATGTTAAATTTTCACATTTGCATACTTGTTGACATCCCATGAGTAATGTGAGGAAAAAATATTTCCAATCAATTTATGACAACGCTGAAGTAATTTTTGTTATAGGCCAGAGTTCCCTCTCCCTGTCAAGACAATTAGATCACACATTCATTTATGGCCTGACAATACATTAATTCTATTTTAAAAAATGAAGTTACTGTCTAGCCCTTACTGCTACAGTTGCCATTTTGCTAAGCTGGTGTGTTTTTCATGAAGTTTCTGCTCTAATTGGACAAGGCATTCATACACCCTACAAGTACCTATGAACTTCAAACAGATGAACCATTTAAGTGGTTCTGGTCAACCAGTTATCAGAATATTACCAGGAAATAAACAGTAATCACTCCAACTGTGGAATTACCTCCTTATATGTTAAGGGGTGAAGATGGAATTAGTTTAATGAGAACCTGCAACCAAAGCCTTGCAGCAGTATGTCCACTGATGAAAAATAGGTGGTAAACTCCCCCAAATCCAAGTCAAAAGATCAAAACAACACCAAACTTTGTAAAAGGCAGTGAAAAACTAAAAGCACCAGGAATATGTTCACCTGATCTGTTTTTTGTGTCTAACTTAGGTGTACTGAGTCAGTCCCTGCACTGGCTGGCAAGTTTCATTGACTATATGTAGAATACTCAACCAGCTGTTCAAATGAGCATATGCCTACAGAAGGGCGGCTCAGGTTATCATGACAGAGTCTTTCAGGAAATAATTTGTCCATAAAAGGTAAAACAAGTGGTATCTTTGTGTCATCCCATAAGAAGACACATACTGAGAAAGTTTCTGTCTCTCAATCTAAGACTGAAATTCAAGCACCAAGTTTGATTTATCACTATGTCTAAGGAGACAAAGAACAAAATGAGAATGGCCTGATTTTTCCATGAAGTTCAAAAGTTGAGCTTACAGGAGTAAGGAACTGCAATAAATTAGCTTCTGCTTTGTCTTGAAAGCTGCCCAGTAAACCTGCCAGGAGCAGGCAACTATTATACATAGCTCCACACAGCTTTCATTGTTTTATCAGCCACATGTCATAATTAAAAATATATATAATTTAACTGAGGGTATAGTGGTGTATAATCATTATCCAGAAAGTTATAAAATCAATGTGATGGAGCAAAAGCCTGCAGCTCCCCAGCTTTGTCAGTGTGTCAAAGCACAGTCTGGGTGCTGTACCTGCCTGGTGCAGCACCAACAGTCAGCTTAACACTGCAATAAACAACTGCTGCCTCTTCCCCAAAACATCCACAATGGTGAACTGCACGTTATAGAAATGTTCCTAGATGCTACCACCTCCTCTGCCATCAGTCGCCAAACAAACAAAGAAAAAAAAAAAAGTAAAACCAAGCATTTATAATAACAGGAATGCTTCTGATCTGAGCATCACCAAGATAGTTCTAGTATTCTTGGACTGTTAAGACTTCATTTTTTGAAACTATTCACATATGGAAAGTTCTGTATACTACTCATGACCCATTTAACTTTTGGTTTTTTAAACAGCTAATAAAAAACACAATGAAAACTAGTAAATCAATATCCATATATGAATTTTAGTTTGTGTGAAGAAGAGGTAAAGCAGCTGAGCAACATTTAAAAGTAGCTCCATAGAAAAGTTCTTGTATGTTCCTCTCTGTGTTTCAGGAGTCTTGCAGTATTCTGAAATCACTACTCCTACTGATTTGGAGAAGCAGCTTTTTTTTTCCTTCCAAAAAGGTATATAGACTTCATTGCAAATCCAGAGACTCCTAGGAATATCTCTCATTTAATATCCAAAATATAAACCTCATTCTCTGAAATAAGATCAAGTAGTACTGAATAATTATTTTAAATACAACAGCTGAAAACACCTCAAATTGAGTGGTTTCTTGAAAAAATTCTCTTGAATCCATCAATGCAGTACTTTAAAAACTGCTCGGAAGTTCTTGATGGCGAGCAGGTTTTGGTAAGTTTCAGCAAAAGCAAAGAGTTTTTTATTTTTCTTTTAGAAAATTTCGTATTTTTAACAGACGTATGACAAACTCTTTCTCCCTATTTGATCATACTGTCAGTCTTTTCCTCTCTCTCCCTCTCTATATATTTATATACTAATATAATTTTTCACTATATTTTTTTAATATCTCTTTCATATATACATATGTACATAATACAGTATTTTCCCATACATCTCATCTGAGATTTAGGTGATTCAGTCTGCCGCCAATTATCCATGACAAGAGAGGACTGGGACAGGAGACCACACAGGTCATGCTGGGTACAAAGTGCTTTGCTGCACAAAGCCAAACCCACAGAGTCACCGGTGCATACCAGTGGGATGATCAATTTGGATGCAGCATCAAACTTGAGCTATACCAAAGAATTTAGTTACCTTTCTTTCATTTGCTTAGGCAGGTACATTAACAATGACCTCCACATTACAGACATCTATCTGCACGCACACCCCTAGCACATCAGTTCCCCGTTTCACCTACACATAATTTACATTCTGGTTTCTTTACCTTGAGGCCAGCAAACTACTCTTTTTAAGAGCCTCTAATCATGACAGTCTACTGTGGTTTTTTCCCAGCTGAAAACATGATCTATGTTAATGTTAGCGCTCTGTATCCTATCAACAAAGTGATCGGTTTTCTTATAAACACATGGGTATTAAATGAAACCCAAACACTGGTCTGAGAAAACAGTATGTCCCAAAGGAGGTACCTGATGTTTGTTCGGCTGTGTGCACTGCCTTTTCTGAGAGTTCCTATCACAGCCCTGTAAACACAGGCAGCATAGAAGTGTATGTATTCAACATTATTCATATCCATTTATTTCTTTCTCTCTCTGTAGACAGCAGAAAACATTCTTCTTGTATGCACCTAAATATCTGGGGCTTATACCCAGTGCTATAATGAACAGTAGCCTCAGTGCCTTCTATTAGGCCAATGGTACTTTCCGAAAAAGCTCATCCTTCTAAATTTACAGTTTTACAGATAGGGGAAGCCTTCTTCTACCCTGATTCGGGACAGGTAGATTCACCTCTAGCCTCTCTTCTACTTGATTGCTTGCAAGATGTCCTGAAAATATGCCTTGGTAAGTCTGGTCACCCTCCCCTTGATTATATACACTGCTTCAAGTGTTAACTGTTGTAAACTAGTAACTGCACTTTTAACAGTATTAAAAATAATGGCAGGGTTTTTTCAGTTTAACCATATACTTCCAACTCACAGATGCTTTTTGCATTCCTATTTCACATGTTTTTAATACTTAGCCTCCTGTAGACTTTAAGTCCTGGCATAACTATTTGCAACACCACATTAACTTACGCAGCAATATATAACTAAACATTGACTAGGTATCTGGTATCCCTTGATCTTACAAAAAAGATCAGAGATACATCCCATGGCGGTCTCTGCAGCCTCTCCCACAAGCACTTAATTGCATGGTTTAGCATATTCTCATCTGCTAAGGATGTCTTGGTTTGTGCTAAGATGTCACACTGCACAGTGTTCCCCACTTTCATCTGACTCTGGCTGAATGTAATATTTATTTCTGTCTCAGGTCTCAGCTTGTAGAGATTACTACAGAGCCAAAGTATTATAAAATTAAAACACTCTCCTGTAGACTCCATCTTGAATGGAATAATTTCCATTGATTTCCAAATACTTCATAAGCTAGATTTTCTTGATGACCACTAAGGTTTCAAACAAAAATCTCTGTCCTTTTCGCACCCATATTTTGCACATACATTCCTCAAAAAGTTTTCCAGCAGAATTTCACAGGCATCCTAGCCCATGGTTAAGAAAGAAGGTTCATGCACCTGAAAGCTTGTATTTTTCCAGCCATATTTTCTGTAGCCTCCTCTCCTACCTTCTCGCTTCCCCCAGCCTAATGTCACTAGCCTACAAAGATAAACCATTTAAACGTATCATTCCTGAACGGACATTACAGACAAGTCTTTGCTGTCTGTGAGGGTGAAAGACTGTTGCCCCCTTCCTTCTTCCCTGCACCTGGGGGCCAGCAAGTGAAGGCTTATTCCAGGCTAGTTAAACTGATGCTGATGGAAATATTTTGTCATACGGGATGAGTTTGCTGTAGCAGAGAAAGCAGGACAAGCTCCTTGGGTGCTCTGGTGACTTGCAGAGACCATGGGCAGTAAAATGCCTTTATCATGTAATTCTCAGGGCAGTCCAACATGAAGCCAGTCTAATGCTCAGGTAGCCTTTGCCCTTTTTGCTTCTCCTCATGAAGGGCAAGCTATTTACACTGAAATAGCCCAGTTCCAGCCACTGACACTGAGCACCAAAACCATCCTCTTCTCACCACTCTGTTATTTCTTCTCCCCTTCCCACCTAAGGGATTTGAAAATTAACCCAATCAAAAAAAAGTGAACAGTTTTCTGCTTGCTGAGTGAGCTGAATCAGCCTGCCAAGGGCCAGATCAGCCACACAGGAGCAGAAAGAAGCAGGAGCGTTCATTTTGGCAGCCCTGGACTGCTAACACAGCTCTGCTCACGCTGTTGATTCCTCCTGCTGGCTAGGATCTCAAACCTGACATTTTATGAAAACATATGTTTTTTCAAGGTAATCTCTAAATAGTTTCTTGGGCTTAAACTATATAAACTATTCAACTTATCAGAACTATAAAATATGCTAAACAGCAGCTAAAAAAATAGTTATATGACAAGACACATTTTAAAGTGTAAGCTGAGACTTTTATGAAAATACATGAGATTCTAACTCTTCCTGGTAATAAAGGTGCTAACTTTGGTCTTCCCTGCTTCTTCCAATGGGATAGTAATGGGTTTATACATGCTATTTTCTTCTCTGGTATATAGTTTGCTATAGTAAACGAGTTTAATGCAATGCATTCTGCCCTGGGAGTAAGCAGAGCAAGCAGCACGGAGCTGTTGTAAGGAGAGTCACCGGCAGAGAGCAAAGCACAAACATAGTCTTTAACAAATGCAAACTTTAAAGCTATACACATGCCACGGGATTACCAGTAGGTAGTCCCTAGCTGAGCAGCTAGTATATGACACTTCTTTGTATACCTAAAACACTTGTTACATGTGACAGAAGATTGCTTTGAAATCCTGTATCGACAGAAACCAAGGCTGACACTGACCCATGACACTGCAAACACCAGGTTTCACTGCTCACCATTTGCCACTTGTCACCCACTGTACTCAAAGGAAAAGTCAATTTGCAAAATCTGCCAGTGACTGAAATGTTTTAAATGTATGAAGAAAAAAATTTGTATTTATACACAAACAGAAAAACAGTGACTGGCTTCTAACCAATGACTTGGTAGCACAAACAGGCTGTTGAGAACATTGTGACTGTACAACTGGTGCTTCAGCACTGCTTGCCTACGGCACAGGCAAATGACTCCTTCTCAAGGTACAACAGCTCGCGGGGAGGGCTACCACCTTCAACACTTCACAGTGGTCTTTCACATGGGAGAGTCCCTTCACCCCACAGTGAGATGCACTGCTGAGTACTGGAGGTACTGCCAGCCTGCTTCAGTGCAAAGCCAGCCAGGTCACCTTTGATCAGCTTCAGCAGCAGCTGTAGCCATGACGGCCTTACGTTGCACAGATGCCAGCAAGGGGTTACCATGGCTCTGTTGTGGTAATAGCTCCAAGCAGTGGAGTAATATTATCTTAAACTATTACAGCTGTTCCTAAAGCAACTGTCTACCCTGGAACAAAAAGAACCTCTCACTGTCTACAGCAGCACCAGGAGAAGGCTGAGAAGGAGGAAGCATGAATGTATACTGCCAGCTCCCCAAGGATGAGTTAGACTCATCTCAGATCAACACTAATTGGACATGCAATACCCATCAGCCCCCACAAAAAAGTGCATCACATAACTTGATTTTCATCCATATGAAAAAAACAGTATTTCTGATTATCTGCCTTCTAAAAGGACCTATGTTTTTGCTAGTAGCTTTCCTACCTCTTCTCAGGAAGTATAGATTTAATATTAAATATGGTGGGTGGGTCCACAACATTGAAGATTAGCAGGAATCACTGCTGCTGAAACCTAAAATCCTCTCTTCAAAGACGTAGGGTGAGACAGCACATTAGAACCTCACTTACCAAAACATGGAGTGAAGAAGTGGAAGAGGAGGACCCTGGCTGGTACCACAGACAGGCTGGCAGTCTCACACTGATGGTCTCTTTTGTGAGAGTCATGGTTAACGATGGGCAAAATTTTTTTTTCTTCTTTTACAGTGTATCATGGTTAAGACCAGTTGCAGATAATTAGTCAAAGATGGAATCATTCCTCCCCACTCAGTGCCTGCTCTAGTTATGTTTTTAAACTGTGTTAAGAAAAAACTCCGTACTCAGCGGTTGATTGGATGCTCTAAAAAGCTCCCTTCTTAGTTTCACAAACTGGCACATTACCGTAGGAATATGCCAGCATATGTGTCAGCATACCTACAGGCTGATGGGGCAGCCAACTGGCAACAGAGGCAAATCCAGTCATCTACCTGGAAAGCCATTGAGCTGATCCTGCCCAGTCTTTCAGCACACCCGTATGACAACCCACAAGTAAGAAAGAGCTGAAGAATTTGGGTTCAGAGAGCAGCATACAGCTGTGGCTGTTTCTAGGGGACACAGATCTCCTTCTGTAAAAGGCTGTGTTTTGGAGAGTAGACTTGTAAATTTAACGGCTGGATTAGACAAAACATCTCCAATCTACTAGCACAATGTTTTCTGTATTTCATTGCAAGTTTCTTGTTGGAATGAAATAGTCACAGACTGACTATTACTAATACTCCTGGCTGGCAGATTATCTCAATGGCAAGTTGAAATAATGAACATTATCACAAAAGAATAAAACAGTAGACTTCCAGGAGCCACAATCAATCATGAAACAGAGAATTAGTCTCAAGAGGGAAGGGAAGAAAACAAGGATGAAGAGACAAGCAATAACAAGTCACCTCATGAATCTTACGGGAATCATATGGGATGAGAAAATTGAGGATTAATTTCCCTAAGTATCTATCTAAAAAGTGATGGTGGAAAGTAATTTGTATGACTGATTATGAAATGATAGCATTTTGTTCTGGAGAGAGGAAGTTCTGAAAGCATCAGAGTAAGTCTAACAGACCTCAGAAGTCAAACAAATTCAGGGAATTGGTGGAAAGAGTTTCTTCAAACCAGACAACCTGAAGTAAAAAAGTGCAAGACAAACATTAGGTGATTCAGGCTACACTAAAAAAACTCAGGGGGAAAAATCAATGGAAGACAGGAAATAGTAAGAGGTTATTCTGGCTGCATTAAAAATTCCTCACTAATCCAAGAAAAAGGTGCAACAACAACAACAAAAAAATAAAGGCACATAACAGTATTAAGGAACAAGACAACCATGCAGGTGACAAATGAAGAAAGGCTGAAGTGCCAAATGAGTTATAATGAGCAAGGACATAAGGCAGCAGGAACAAAGCCTATACCACCAAAGAACTGGAGTTCCACTATTCAATGCAAGAAGCATGCAAAGCAAAGAGAAGGTAGGGTAGTCGGTGCATGCTTTGTTTCCACCTCCACAAAACAGCAGAAGGAAGCTTTACTAGTTAAATAACACAGGAATACACACAGCAGGAGGAAACAACAGGTTAAAAAACAGCTTAGTTAAGAGCTGTACTACTGGGGAGAGTGCTGGAGCACACTGCCTCAAGAGTGCTAAGAAATGAGCCAAAGTATTTTCAGAACTTAAAGGAACTGAACAGAGTCTAGTACACACCTTTTGTAATTAAAATATGAAAGGGCCCGGGGATTCACATACCACCCAGAAATAACCCTTACCACCACAAAATTTCACTTTTTTGTATCAGACAAGCCATCAACATGACATTGACTCTGTTTCTTAAGAGCGGATCATGTGAATTCTACCTTCAGTAAAATCCAAATCCCTTCTCTGATAGAACCGGCACTGCTAGAACAGGGACAGCAGACCCTGACCTCAGTGTAAATCATCCTGGCCTCTGCCAAAAGAGGCAACCAGTGGCAGCCCTGGCTGCACATTAGGGTGCCCCACACGTGGCAGCTGTGAGGTCCCTTTTGGTGCAGCATCAAAAGAGGCTGTGACCAACCTGCTGGTACCAGTAGGTGTCCATTTGGATGTCAGCAGGGAGTCAGCTGTACGTTCACGTTTTCTCCAATGCTACTGCTCTGCAAAAGCTGGAGATGCAGGTGTGAAGGGAAAAAAAATAAGCTTTTTCTACAGCCCATGCCCCTCCTCCCCCAGTTCAGAATGGCTTTCCTGTATTTATTTTGGATGCTGGGTCATAGCTTTTGAATGCCTTGCGATTCCAGAGCTGCAAATGACACAATGTCAACTCTGACATGAACTTTTATGCAATTCCTTCATTCCTTCTGAGTCAGTTTCTCTGTAGATGTCATGACCACTGCTTGCCTGCTTAACAGTGTACTGAATAGCGCAGGCCCATTCAACATCTGACAGCCAAGGCCACCAGAAAAAGCAGTTTTCAAGGGTATGCTGTTAGTTTCACCTTTCTCAATCTTGGGGTCCAGTAGATGACAACCAAGCATCAGCCTGAACCATAAAGTTTCCCTTCCAAAATGGGAAGCTCTACTGCTGGTCCCTGGGAATAATAACCCATCGGCCTTGAGACTGCTACTTATGTTGGGTGACAAGTTCTGTACAGGGGCCTGAGGTGGCCTCAAGGCATTTCTCTAAAAAGAAAAACAACTACCCCAGCCAAGAGATAGTCTTTATATGTACAGGTGTAAGCGTATGTACAGAAATTCTCAGCACACATAAACTGATCCTACAAAACTTCATGCACGGTATTCCTCCTCAAATCACTGCCATTTTCACCCACAGGACAACTACATGCGATTTGATATTATCAGACCTACCAACTGCCATATGGCTGCCAGGCCTGTCACACCTGTCTGCTGAATTCTCACACATCTGGCTAACCCGCTAGGCAGCTTTAAACATTTGCCTGCTATCCCTCCCCTTGGCTGATAGAGACACAGTCAGTAGACAGTTGGAGGTATCCTCTTGCTGCTCCCCAAACTGGATTATGGCCAAGATGGATCAGCCAAGACCACCATCTTACTCAACATTTCCACTCAGCTACAACTCCAGATAAGCTCAAGCACCCAGCCGCAAGCTACAGTTCATGCATGACAAGTTTGCTGAGTTTTGAGTCCTCTCTCAAACTGCCCAGGGGATAGCCTACTACCCAGATATAGATGTATTTTACAACTTAACAGATAATTTGCTTAGACTCCTAACTGAAAGTTACCGGAAATATTTTCTTTTGAAATGCAGGTCATAAAAAAAATTACTAATTTCAATATCCTCCCACATTTTTTTATAGTGAGGATACTTTCCAAACAGAAATAATACCATGAAGAGAAGGAAGATATTTGTAAATCTGTCTAACAGAGTTGCTCCACACAAAAAAACCCCAACACCCTACCCCACAAAAAATTCAGCAACAATTAAGTCTGGCAGCTGTGAAGCTATACTACCAAAGGTTTGACTAGTAGTCTAGAAAATTTTAATGCTAACTCTCTGAATTGCTTCTTGATGGTCTTTGAAAGGCAGAAACCAGACACTGGACAAAAGGGAAGAAATTATTTTATTCCATACTGATGGTTGTGTTTGGTGGAAAAATTGATGCAGTATTGTATTTCCTTGTAATTAAAACTGGGAAAATAAGCAAACTACTTATTGGACAACTTCTGGCTGAGTACTTCTTATTTCTAAATTAAAACTTAAATGACATAAGCATCAAAAAGACTGAAATTCTACCATTTGTGGGACACAATTCAGGCTGGCTGTTTTGCTGTTACGAATTACAAATGCATTTCTGTACAGTACATATTCAATTCAGAAAATGTTATCTTACATTTGGCTTACAGTGGAAAACAGAAAACTGTTTTCTTAGTTGGAATGCTGGAATCAGTTTTTAAATTAACTTAATTGACCCTTCATAAGCAGGCCAGTCAAGAAATACAGAATGTAAGTCAATGCTCTATTGCCAAGATACAGTTGCTGCAGCAGAACAGTAAACAGTCAAATGGGAGCCTTCGACAGGCCATAGACAAGTTTTAAGATGCCTGGAGTTAGCATGGGAAGAAAAGGCAGGGTGCAACAGAGAAAGCGGAAAGGGCAACAGAGAAAATGGGAGGCAACAGAGAAAGGAACAGAAAAGAGAGGGGAAATAAAGAAGGAAAACAAATTCAGATGGGTTCTTTGCAGCTAAACAATTTAGTCTTCCAAAAGTTAGCATCAAGGCTTATGCTTCAATAAACTGATGTGCCCCAACACTGCACACCTTTTAATATAACTGAATGAGTCCACACCTGACCCCAGCTATGGGAGCACAATTCACATCACCAATACCCTTGGAGATTACCATCAGTAAGCATACAAAGCATAGCAAAGCATAGCAAGCATAGCAAATAGTGCTTAAAACTGTCAGCTTGTGACCAAAAAGGAAAAAGATAGTGAAGATGTCTTAATGGACTCAAAGATCTACAATTTATAAATACTCGTGAGCTCTATGCAAGAACTTTAGGCTTGGAGGTAGTTTTGCTATAGGAAAGTTTCAGAAAACATTTCCCAAAATACCATCAGTGATAAAGCATTTCAGATAAACATCCTCTGTAGTAAAAGCACAAAAATTTAACCTTCAAAATGTACTCAAAAATGTTTTATTAAATATAAACACTACTTTGCCTGGTCCTCAGTTTCAAGCTACTGCCTGAGCAGCATTTTTAATTTCTCAGTGACATTTTAAAGAATTCTGAGCAAACTGCTTGAGAACACAGAAAAGTTGATTGAAAAGACAAAACTTTCACGTTTTTAATTTCTCAGTTAAACATGAATATTAATATTGTGCAAATATTTGTATTTAAGAGGCTGTTTACACACTATTTAAAATTGACCTGTGTTATTTATACGGTATTAAATAGATCTGATCTCAAGCCACACAGCTACACACACTGCAATAGTTATGCTGCTATAACACGCTTCATTTATTACCTTCATCATCCTTTCTTTGTTTTCTCTTTCTCTGTTACCAGAAAAAAAAGAAATTGATCTTGAATTACTCTGGAAACTCTTAAGACCAGATTTCAACGTAAGAAGCAGTAGTCCGCTCAGCATATAGGAGTTACAAATAGCAGAAAGCAAGACATCTGCCTTGCTGAACCTTACCCTAAACAAGACTCCTGCCTGCAGAAGCAAGGTAAAAAAGGCGCTTTTTTTTATGACTGTGTCTTTTCCAGTTTACTGGCATTATCTCTACTAAGTTGTGATGAAATGTTAGTACTACTATGGGTGGGAAAGGGGGATGGAGGCTTTAAGAGTCCTCTCCAAAGAGCTATTGTACAAGTTGCTTCAAGTACCAGCTGATGAAAAAAAGCTAGATACACTCTTTCTACCAAACTACATACTTCTTTTTACCAGCTTACATAAGTAAACCAATTTATGCTTCCCTGTTTCATGTTTTATACATGGAAAAGAAAGGCTGAACACATCAGGTTTTTTCAGACACAACCACTTCAGTTTAACAATGCACGATGATCAAATTATTATAAAACTATAATTTTATGTTACGTAAAACTTTTCAATGACAAATTAAGATTATGCATCAAACTATACTCTTTCAGCATGTTTAAGCTTTTTCCAAAAATATGTTTGTTCAAGTTTCTGAATAACTGCAAAAACTGTGAGTGAAGAAAATTGATTTAAACTTGCAACAAATAGCATTAAAGCGAAAAGAAAGACGACACTTGTGATTCATTACCGAACTGTTTCTGTATTAACTGTTCCCTTGAAATTAAATGCAGTAAAAAAAAATTCAGTTCTCACTGAAAAGAGTTCAAATCACTGTATTTTGGTGATAGAATGGTAAGTCAAATCATGGTTGCAAAACAGACTGTAAAAATCTTCATTGTTTGGATGAGAAGTGACCACAAGTCACACAAGAGTGTGGCTATCAACAAAAATGCCTCTTTTCCACTGTTAAATTTCAGTTAAGATTCAGCAACACACGGAAGAAAACTAACCTCTGCACAAAGTTATCTCCTACTTGACATACAAAAATAGTCCTCCTTATTTTTGGTTAGTTATCCTGGGCCCTGTATAAACCACAAATACTTGAGATTGAACACAGAAGACTGACACAAAGATGTCCACTCTGAAAATCTCTAGAGTGAGTTAGCTGTATGTCCCCTCAGTTGTCTTACACTGGCATAACATACACCTAGGCAAAACAGAGAGCACTGGAAAAGGTTTACCTGTAGAGGCTGGGGAACTCCATCATTGAAGGTTTTCAAGAGAAACTAGAGCGAGCCATGGCTGACCTGATCACGATGGACACACTTCAAGGAAAACTTCTGGACTACCTGACCTCCAGGGGTCCCCTCTGACCAACATTTCTATGATTTTATAAACCGTTTCCAAAGATGCATTTGCACCATCTTCCCTCTTCATCACATACAGCTTATTCGCTATCCCACTCCTCCACACCAGAGCCAGTCATTCAGAGTTGCTTCACACCTGCATGCATCCCTTCCACCGTACATTATATTCCTCTACAGAACCATTCCAAGAACAAGAAAAGTCAACTTAAGAAGAGAGGAGACAGTAGTAGGACTACATCAGAGAAGAGGCTCAAATTTCCTCTACCATTAAATAGCCGCTGGAAACTTCATCCAAAATACACACTGGAAAAGGGTTTCTCAAAAGCCTAAGAGCTGAATATCCTCTCTCATGCTTAGCAGAGACAGACCAAAACAGAGAAAAGGATGGACTATACGTGAAATGAATGAAAACCATCAGTTATCATTAAAGAAAAAAGATTGGGAAGGGGAATCACAAAGAGCCACCTCTCCCATGACCAGAAGAAAAGCTTCATGACATCTCTATCATATTAATTTAGTATGATGGGAAATACATCTGCAAAAGTTTCCTTCCTTGAGAGAAAAAAGTAGATACAGATCTCAGAAGAAAGAGCACACATATACAAAAATCTGCATTAAATGCAAGATTTGCATTTGCATCATCAGCTGGTTGCATTAAAACCAAAAATAAACAAAACATAACTGCATGTTTAAATACAGAAATTAGTTTTCATTTGGAAAACCATTTTTACTCTAAACCTGACTCAAGATGAGATTTCACTCTAAATCTTATATTCAAGTGGTAATACCCTAATTTATCTTCCAAATTACAGATGCTCAACTTGGTCTTATGTCTATTTAAAAAACAATATTAATTAGTTTTAAAATTTTTCTTTTATTAGTATGTTACAAGACAGCTTGTTCAGGCATTCACAGCTCTGGATTTCACTGTCACCTCAAAAAGCCAACACTGCTTCATTTCCTCCTCAGTAGCGTTTTACTAGAAAGTTGCAGTCAAGTCTTGGGATTCTATTTAGTATTAAAAATATTTATAAATCTATATTAAGTAAATTAAATGTTTAATATACATTTTAACAAAGGGTCATTTGTTATGGATTTTAGTGCTGCAGTTACACAAAACACTGTCTTTAACACCTTCTACTGGTGTGCTTACTGCCATATATAATATACATTCTTCATGACTGTAACCTATTTAATAACATACATTAATTATTTATTAGCCCTCTATAAATAATTTATAATCGTACCCTTACTATAAAGCATGACTGGACTGGCCTTCACTTCCACAACAAAAGAGCCTGCAGTATTTTAACAGCTTCATTAAGAAGTAAACCCTACTTAGAAAGAACTTAACAGCAATATACATTTTGTGATATAAAAATACAACCAAATGGCATAGCCTGTCATTTATCTCAGTAATATGCAATGGATTTCCCACAAATTTATGTGAATTGGTTACAATGTCACTGCAAGCGAAACTAGAATCATGTTTAGCTACAATAAAAGAAGCTTTTTATACCTCTGTCATGCAACTATTGGATCAATTTGGTTTTCCTCCTTGGGCACCTAACTTCCCAGTTTTGTGAGCACAGGAGGTGCAGTCCAGGTGGGCTGCCTTGGTATCTCCAATAAACCAAAACCAAATTTTAATACCAAATTCCCAGCAGCAGCTTGTCCATATGCTAAATTATTCTAAAAATACCACTTCCCACCTCTGTGATCTGCATGTGCTATTTCAGGTAGGTAGCTGTCAGGTTGGTACACGTATTTTAGTCATAAAACTCACGTACATCTTCACTGACCCAACACTGGACTATGACCAGCATTTACTTTCCTCCACACTGTTTCAGAGGTCTTTCCTGCTTCTCTGGGTAACTTGACATTGACACAAATAATCTCCAGAGCCAGCAGCTCAGCACCAGAGTACTCCCATGCAGATAACACTGGATGCTGAAAAGCCTGCAAGACCACTCTCCTACTTCTCCGATCACATACAGGTTGGAGAGTCTTGGAAGTACTTTTTTTTTTTTTTTTTTTATGAGCACATCTCAGCTGAGGTTGCCTAGGATCTCTTGATTGCTCAACAGGCATCAAAGTTTTAGGAAAACTGTGTATTTCGCCACTCTAGGTTTTAAACACAGGCGTTGGAAATAGTTCCATATGTTAAATAAGTGTCAACTTCATTTTCAGGGTAGCTGACATCCTGTATATTTTTAGTATTAAAATCAGTTATTAGTTTTAGTATGTATATGGCATTCTGTGATTCCTTCTGGCACGGCACTGGCTTACTTTTACTATAAATGCTACTCTTGTCACATGAGAACCACATTAAATTTAAAGCAAATACTTACAGCACAGCAAAACACAAGAAAATTTCCTTAACAGCAAGACACAAGGAACAACACTTTGCTGCTAAGTTTCAACTCTGCTGTTTGCACCTCCCTTCCCTGGGATTCTTCTCCAACTCTGTGAGTAATCAACCACAGCTTTGTAACCGTGCTTAAACTTGAGGCGTTTTTTGGTTTAAACTCAGGATTTTCCTTACAGAGGGCATCCCCTCTGAATAACACTAGGAGATCTTATGTGACCTAAGCAAACTGGTGGAACATCAAACCCAAGTATCACTGGTGGTACACCTATCACTTGTGCTGCCTATCTCTGAAAGCATGTTCTGTCAGAGAACAACAACTAACTGCAAGTAAGACCACATGCAAAAAAGGAAACAAACAAACAAACCAACCAACAACACAGATATCAGGAAGGATTCAGCATGGCCTTGTAATTCCTTGTTCCCATCAGTCTGGATTCATTCAGGAAAGATACATTGCACCAGGGGAAAAAGGAAAACAAAAACAAAGGCTCACAGGGTAAAATTAATTAATGTGTCTCAAAACTACTCATCTATTTTAAATTAATGAGAAAATATAAATCACAGTCAAGGCTGCTCTTTGTACATGTGAAAAACGCCCATCTTAAATAATAATGTCCTTTCCAGACCTAAATTATGCCTACTATGTGCCATCTCAACACAAAAGCACAAACAGAAAAAAACAAGTTCTTACCCATATGAAGTTCACAGGAAAGTTGACAAACTAACAACTACGTAATTTGAATAAAAAAGAAGTTTAAAGTTCATAGATGAAGAAACACCAATCATTGCCTTATAAGATACGTGAGGAAAAAGGAAAACGGCCAACATAGAAGAGAATACCCATGTACGTTCAGGTAAAAGAAAACATAAGGGAAGCACAGACCCTGAGAAATAACCACGGGATGACACACAACATTGTGCAGCATTCAAGACCCTTGGGCCAAGACAGCCTAAGCTGGCTGGCTGGAGGTACCAGGCACGAATTGGAAGAGCAGATATAGTGGTTACAGCAGCAGGAAAGAAGGCGTGCAAGTAACTTCAAGATCCTCTGTCAACACCTTCTGGTCTCCTGCCAGGCAAATTGAGTGCTAATACAGGAGACATAGGTAGGCAGAGCACGCTGGTATACTCCTAGATAATCATACCTGTAAAGGTGATGTAATCTTTCTATTGCTTGGTCAACAAGGCAATTCCACCTGGAATTTGGAGTCACTAAAAAGGTCTTTAGCACCCTTCAGGGTGATGAACACAACTTCCCAGCACTCCTTTATGCAGCTATCCAGTCCTTTGAAGATTAGTCCCTGGAGGTATGCAGCACTGACTAGCTTTGAAGATGTCCTTAAACTATAAAACAAGAATCCTGTGTAGGGAAAAGATACATGTATGGGAACAATAACTGAACAAAAAAACCTGAGATAAAGATCTGTCAAGTCCAATGTGAAACTCAAAACCCCAGCAAGATCAGCATAGTTAAAAGCTGCTCATTATTTTGTAATGTGTTCCCTTTGCAGTGCTTCTGACCTAAATAATGTCCTTGCTTTTTAGAAGACAGCTACTCAATGGTTCAACATTGCTCGCCCTCTCCAATATTGCTCAAGACTTCTGTGATAATCACAGTAAAAGGTAAGGGACAGCAACCTAAAACCCAGGGATTTCTGCTGTCTTGAGCCCCAGAGAAAATGACAGGGGCCCTACACCTAAAATTATATGCCCTTGAAAACAGTGTAAGGGACAAGAGGTAGGTAAGTCTGTAATTGCAGCTACCAAGAAACTGCAACAGATGGAGAGATGCACTTGGAAACACATTTACCTTTTACAGCCTTTTCTGTTAAACTACATAGTCTCTCTTCAACCCTAGAAATGTGGAAATGGGGGAAGGAGGGAGTAGTTGCAGATGCACAAATCTTGCTAGGATGAAAGTAAAAGAAGTCTAGGCTCTATGGGGCCACACCTTTATAAAATATTTCTAATGGAAATCCTGCAATTCCCCTAACTCTCCCTGCACATGCCATAACCATGGAACAGAAATATAATTTGAACTAAAATATTTTTTTTTTCAAAGTAGCTTGTCACTGGTGCCAGCCACTAGATTGGATTTAAGCCCCATGGGAGTATTGGGATTTGATGGTGAGAAAAGTCTAACTGGGCCTTTCACCACCTACTTCTGAGCATTTACCTTCTACTAGGCATTTTACTAAGACCTCCTTAAAATCACAAAAAAACGTTTTTACCTAACAGATCTGTTATGGCCAACAAAGGGAAAAAAAAAAGATCTCCTCACAAGGCACATATAACACAACCCCCATCTCTGCTCACAGACAGTGAAGACCCTGCTGGTGCACAGAAAGATAATCCTGGCTGTTATCACTGGGATCACACATTTCTTGTGTTGTAGTTTTGAAGGAGTGGTACAATTTGTCCCCTGCTATTAACTGGTGAACGGTACAGCCCAGCTGCTCACCCAGATATATGAAGCTCCACTTCATCTCCATGGAAAGCAAATCCTAAAGATGAGCGACTCCTATCCTTATTAAGGATCAATCCCGGAACAGCACCCTGTGCGTGGCTTGGGCAAGGGCTGCTTGCAGCAAAACACGTAGCGTACAGCCAGTTCACTTCCAGATTGCATCCCCCAAATACAAGCACTCATGCTCCATTTATACTTATGTCCTGCCCAAGTTCAAAAAAGGAAGGGAACTCACAGGACAGTCCCCACTTCATCTCCCTTCCAGACTTGCTGGGGATGTAAGGGACAAGCTGCTTCATGAGCACTGGGTGTAGCCCCCCCCCCCCCTCTTTTTTTTTATTCCAGAGAGAGGGTTTCTGTGTCTTACACTCACACAAAGCACACTCAAGACCTTCCAGTGCTACAAAAGCCAAAAGACCTGCTCCTCATGCCCTGTCCATAAACGTTTCTCCTCTACTGCTGCAGGTGGACTGGCGTTTGTTCTCTGGCAGCCTTGGGGCTTATCATCAGTCCTGTGTTTGCTTATGCCCCATTACAGCTTTTAGACAAGCTTGATGTTTTATGACTACTTGAAAATGCTGGTTTGTTCAGCACAACAGCTGCCAAATATTCCGTAGAAAGGCAAACCTTATACTTTGTTTAATTTTCAACACAACACTTAAAAAATCTAACTATGCAAAAAAATCATTATCATCTCTTCATTTCATTTGGAGGACCACTTACTAAAACAGAGAAAAGTCTTTTCTCAGTACCTTTCTCTATTTTAGTAATCCCACCTATTGACTTTAAGAAAAGTAAGTAATTGTTTGTGAAAATCTCACCTCAAAGTCAAGTAGCAGGCAACATTTGGTGCTCTTTTATGAATTTGATCACACCGCTATGGTGACAATTTCATTAAACCACTGAAATTAGAATATTTCCCTTTTTTTCTGGAAGCAAAATACAAGCGGTAACAATGATTTTTTAGATCTTTAGACAACATTATTGAAATAATTATACAGGAATGCAAGACTAAAGGTTATCTAGAGGCTGAAATTTCTGATCATTCACCTCAGATCAGAACGATCTTTCCTGTTGTTTACAGATTTTTAAGGGCTTTTTTCACTCAAAAGCCTATAAAAGAACTTTCCTTAAAACAGTAGAAAAAGTAAGAGAGTATGTTACCACTTCTCATTTCAAGGTGTGTCCAGTCGTCCCCCCAGAATGTTGAGAAAGTATTTATGCTATTTTTGTTTCAGAGTCTCTAACGGAGATTAGTATTGGCACTGTTCAAGTTTGTGGTGTTTAATACATGATGGATCAAATGTCTAGACCTAAAAAATGTACGTGAATTTGAACATACCATGCTGAAGTGGTACCACCATTCTCAAATCAAGTGAACACACACAAAAAAACCCAACCAACCCACTCCCAAACCAACCAACCAAATCCTATCATTGAACACTTCATCTCAGTGTTTGTGATGTCAAACTCAAGCATTCAGTACACTACTCTAAACAGAGAATGGGTTTCCCTTAATGCTTCTGTTCCAAGTGTTTGTGTGTTAATTTTTAAAACAACTTTTCAAAGCCAACTGGCAGCTCTTTAGGCTGTTGCTTTTCTTTCACATGCCTTCTCCCAAATTTGCAGGTAAGAAGGGAAGATCAGCCCCCTAAAGTGTTTTTTTATACTTTGTTCAAGGTTAAAAATGCATAGAAACTTTTCTATGGGTAGTTGCAAACTTTGCATCACGACTAAACTTCAAACCCAGTAAACCGGAACTGAAGTTTAACAGGAGGAAGCTTCGTAACCACTGGTTTTACAGAGCAATCCAGTTCCCCAAACTGGAGTTCAGGTGACCTGCTGGGTACCAGCATGGGTGATTTTCTCCCATTTATTCTACATGGGCTAATGGGTTAAAGCTGATGCTTGCATGTGACTATATTTTACATAAATACATACACACAGAGACAAAACTTAATCTACTTATCCATTTAAAATCTCTGCTGTTTTTCCTAGTGGCCAAGTTGCTATAGAGCTCTGTTGTGTTGTGCAGGAAAGCAGAGCTTCATTCCTGCTCTAGTTATTTCACTCCCCAGGGCTGCCATGAATACAACAAATGAGATCACATGAACTGTGGTCTTGTCAGATCTCATAAGCAAATAAGAGTTGGCCTGGTCATTATTAGCATAGGAGATTGCAAATTCCTTGTTTCTTTTGAAACAAAGACTATGAAACTTTCTGTACACTGAGCTGAAGTCACTCGGTGCATCTTCTCTGTAACATCATCCTTTCCTCCCAAGTATTTTACTGTATTGCTTTTCATGTTAAAGAAGGACCACTGGAAAAACTAGTACAAAAGGCAAAAATAATGAGTCAGCTGCTCAGTTTATTTAGGGTCCCTGCAACTCACATGGCAGTTTAAAAGAAGTTGCACAGGAAATTCAGTCAGCAAAATAAATAAAATTATTAGGACTGGATTTGCAAAGAAAAAAAGTCAAGAAATTTCCAACCAAAATGCCAACGTTACAAAACAATTAAAACTAATGAAATATTTAATGGTCTCAGTAAGAGTTAAAAATCTTAAGGTTAGTGTTTAGTTAATCTGGCAGGTCCACTGAGAAGTCCCGACACAGACTAGACAACATACCCGAGGTAGCAGTGTTGATCCACAGCTTCTCAGCAGCATCAGTCAACTTAGAGCACAGAGACCAACAGTGCAAAACAACAGCAGCCTACCTAAAGCTACACTTTAAACGGTGCACTGAGATTCTTGGTGCAAAAAGGCACAAAAATCGGCCGGTATCTAGGGGTACAACAATGAACCTGCATCTTTAAAAGGCCCCACAACTCACATGGCAAGTTTCCAAAAACACTGCACTTACCAAGATAAAAATCTCCACAGTGCTTAACAGACACAACCATTTTTCTAAGTGCTTTGAAAAAAAGAAATCAAAAACTGATGCACATGTATTAAATTGGATCCTCAAGCAGAGATTTATATCTAAGTAGGGAGTAGTGACTGCCCAATCTCAGGGAGGAGCAGGGGAGTTAGTATTAAACAAATACATTAAAAAAACCCAACACCACACTACTATCTTAAGCGCCAGATTTAATGCTTCAGCTTTGCAAATGACTACTGGAAGGTCCAAGGTCCCTGAAGGAATAGTTGGGTGGTGAATAGCTGCTCTAACGCGTTTGCATAGAGCTGCTGTAGACTTGCCAATACATACTTGCATCCAGCTGGTCCCGATTAATAGGATATGTCATGGTAGTTGTGGGCAGCCTTCAAGCAGCTCTAACTTATGCCACAGACCAGACCGGTAACCAGAGGATTCAAAACAAAGACTATGCATAGGTGGCACAAAGCGATCTCCCCACTCTGCAGAACTGCATCAGATAACGAAGTGGATAGGAGTAGAGCAATTTAATGTATTGCCATATATAAACAAACATCTTGGAGGCTATAATAAGAAGAAGGTAGTATGGACAATTTATATCCAACAGCCATTTAATTCTCATTTTAAACTGAGCATGATTTCCACCATCTGCCCCTCCCACCCCACCTCCCAAATCCTACAGAGACACCTCTGGAATATCTGCTGGAATCACTACATTTCACTGAGGCAAATCGTTGTATGACCAGTAACAACAACAATATTCTCAAAAAAAATTGAAGGAATCATTTGCCTACAGAAGATATAAATCCAGTGACCTAAACAGAATTACTATTCAGACAGATTATTGTTTTCAATACACAGAAATATGTCTGTCAAAGCAACAAGATAGCTTTTCATCTTTAGTCTGAAACTTTGTTAGGAAGAGGGGAAAGAACTGATGATAGTAGGATCTGTTAAATTATTGTGCCAGCAAGTTCAATTTGGAATATTAAAGAACTTCATCAGACTCTAAGCCAGGCAACCAATAAAACAATAATATTAGTAATAAGAGAGCATTCTGCTGCTTAAAAGATACTTGGAAAAAAGAAGAATAAAAAGAATTTCAGAGAATATATATTTCATTGTGCAAGTTCCCATTTTATGATTTTCTGCTCTTTTTAGTTTATTTACTTCTGAGTGTTTTTAAGCTGAGTATCAATTACATATATATTTTTAATACTAAACACCACCTCTTAAAATGAAGAGGAAGATTCAGCATCAGCCAAAGAATGGAGTAATGAGGCTGACTGAAATACTTTAAACCAGGACTCAAACTTCCCCCCCAGGACTCAAACTTCCCCCCAAATTCTGAAATGTTCTGATTCCTGGGACTAAGCGCAGGCAATCTAGCAAGCATGCTCATGAATATATTAACTGACAAGAACCATTCCCCCCCTGGTTAATATATACGGAGGGAAAACATGTAAAGAGGCTCAAATAGCTAAATATCTCAGGCTAAAAATATCGAGAACTCCCTCAGCTGGAAGTTGTTAGCAGAACTCTGATAAAAATAAGGAACCAGGACAGCATAAATTCTTTCCCTTCCCTGCAGAAAATAAACTACATTTGAGAGGAAAGTATTCAAAACATAATAAAAGAGGTGACTCACCCCTATCAACATACAGTACACACTGGAAGGAGGGCTAGGGTGGGGGAAGGGGGATACAAACCCAACCGTGAAGTTCTGGTGGGAGGAGAACAGCAACTCCTGGCTCCCAGCACCACCGAAACACACAGCTCCTGCCTCCGGCGTCAATCTGAACCCGTTACCACAGCAGTTTTGTAATACACACAGTACTCCTGGCCTGAAGGATGACCTGTGGCACTTGACGGTCTTCAGAGAAAGGTAAATGACCAAACCGAGTAAATGATTGCTCCGGGAGCCTTCTGTGGAGGTTAACTCTCCCCCTCAAGTGGGAAGCTCCTCCAGAAGGCTGCTAACACCTACGGCAATAACTGAAACACCATAGATATTTTAAATTAACCTCTTAGCCAACAAGATTTCCAGTCCCAGACTGCATTCTTTTTTTATTTATTTTTCAAACTTAAGGTGACGTAGTGAAACGAACAAACCCAGACCTTCATGAGCCAGCTTTGTTTTGGTCTGCAGGTAGACACATGCCTATCATTCAGGTGTTGCATTTTTGTGAGCAGGCAATGTATTGAAAAGCAAGCACGATTCACCTATGTTTAACAGCCTTCCAAACTTGGAAGAATAAAGTCGGCCAGCAGAATGGGCTCATGTCAACTATACAAGAAACCAACCAACCATGATGCTTTAGGACAACTAAACCAGCAAATAATCTATAATGGTATCACATTACTTCATTCTGGATGGAGAATTGTTAAAGCGCTGGAGGAACTGCATAAAGAGAAATGATCTTGCTAAAGCATATCACACACGTCTTACCCTTTCATAATCACGTAACTGAAATTTGTACATCACATTGGGTCATACTACACTAGAGACACTCAAAAGGGTTTGGATTTTTAGAACCATCTCAAGTGCCTCCTTCAGTGCAGCATCTGACAGAAGGATGGAACTAACATCTTTGCTTACCAAGAGAAATAGAAATTCACAAAAGAAAGAGAATAGCGGTACACGTCTGCTGACCTCCAGCAGACACTAGCTGAACGTCACTTATATGAACGCCCAAGAGTGTGACATTGAAAAAAAAAAAAGATAAAGGTAATTCTGTCACAGGAAATACTCATATCCCAACAACTTCAGGCAGTGACATTCTTGGACTCTACATTACCAATACAGAATCTTTAGAGGCAAGGCATCTGTGGGATGGAAAATGACAGTTTACTGAGTTTGAAACTTTGAATGTAAAGGAAAAAAAAATGTGACTGCTATGTAAGGGCACCTCAACATCTTCACTGAAGGAATGTCCCAGCATAACGCATGGGTTAAATCATGTCACTAAATGTTATGATCTCTCCTACCAATTTAAGAACTAATTTCTTTCTTTTACATGTTGGATGAAAAAACATGCAGAGAGATGCTGGGAAGCTTCCTATGCTGAGCAGTGGGTTGAAGGAAGAGATGGAAAGCCTTGTCCAATGAGCACCTCCAAGTAGCCAGGCATATCGTATATCAGTGTAAAATACATAGCATTTTAATCTTATGGTCCTTACAGCCATAAGACTGTGGAGCAAAGAGGATTCAAACACAACCTTGATATTTAAGCCAGTTTATGTACTGCTTCAAAAAGTGGAACATCTGGCCTGTCCTCTTCGAATGTTTACATTTAGCTAAAATATCTGATGCTAGCTTAAGATCACAGGTCCCACTCCATTCACATTACGCAGTGTCCTGCATCCAGTACATTAACCTCATCTTTCCCAAAGCACAAGTTCTTTACCCATTTGACGTTCTGTTGTGCTGAAGACACTATATCATATTACACGCCTTTCACAAACAGTTGTAGTAAAGTTCATCATCAATACACAAGCACATTGTTTTTGCAATGCATGTGCTAAGGAATCAGCTAGGAGAGGACTATCAGGTGAGAAAACAGGACAGCACCATGGACTGCATCCTGTTTTTCATGTTGCTTTCAGATTTTCCCCAACTAGGAATCACTGTGAGGTTCTCTCACCAACAAAAGGTGCTGCTCTGGACTCCAGCCACGGTACTGTGTGAGGCCAAATCTTTAAGTGCTGTCATTCACTAGACCAAATCAATAGAGCTGCGTGGGGAGGGGAACACAACAAACCCACAACACAAAACAAACGGACAAAAAAAAAAGGCAAACAAACATGGATAAATGTTTGGGGCATGAAAGCTTCTTCAGGTCACTTGGGCTGCCAAAAGGGAAGAAAAAACCCCTGTTTTTGATAAGCTTGCATCAATTGCCATGGGGGCTATCCAGGGAGACACATTGCTGGAAGCTTTTTGGAGGAATCTTGTTTTACCAGGTAAGCATTAGGTGAGTTGTACATTCCTAGGCAGAAAAAAAAGATTACTTATATAGACAGCTTTCGTTGTTTTCAGATGCTTTCATTCACATTGCTCTAAACAAATTGCTTTAAGAAGTTTGGTTGTTGGGTACTCCTGTCATTATTCCTAAAGAGAAGTAAATCACAGGTGTTGAATACAAAGTCAGCTTTGGTGAGGTAAGTGCAGTTATTACACAACAGACCATACGCAGGCCATAGGTAGGACACAGTAAATTCCATGGTTCCATACCAAGAGACATGACAAGAGTGTAAGTGTGAGACCGAATAAGCTTGGAAGTGGATCATGAGTTCAGTTAGTCTGTTAACTCTGAAAATGACTCTTCTAATTTTATTTCCTATTTGAATCAAAAATGTGTGGGTTTGGGTTTTTTTATCAGCCTGTTTCAGTGATTCAATACATGCAGGTGATGTTTAGTTGCCTGTTCCAAGACAAAGATATTAACCCTGCCTTCCAAACTCGACTATATACATACCTATGCATATATACATACACAAACACACACAACACAATGCAGAAAATCAGTACATTCAATGTTAGACTGGGAGAATGCAATGGTCATCCCTTTTCAGTTATGTTAATTCCTTAAATATGCTATGGGACTGGAAAAAACAGAAATTCCAAGAAAGTCGTGGGCATGCTAAAAAGTAACCGTCACAGAACTGGCCTTAAGTTTAGCTGAAATCCGTAATGGAATTACAAAAGCGAAAAGACTATGAAAACACATTTTGATGCCGCAGAATGCAGAGCAACTACTTTGCCAAATTACACTATTGGTCTCCTTAATCTAGTTTCTGGTTTTCCTTTACAGCCCTGTTGGAATGCTTCAAAATAAGGTGTTAGAAAGCCTGAGGCATATATGACACTGTCACCAGTTAGGTTTCCCTTCATTTTCCTCTATTAGTTTTCCACTTGTATCCTGAATTAATGAGAATTTCCAGTGTTTGTTCTGAATGGAAGAGCGTGTGCACTGAAGTACCTTTGTAGACTCAAGGCTCTTCTCCATAACAATATACTATACCAGAGAGCCCCTCTAATTATGTTTTGTCTATAGAATGTATACACTCTGCAAAGAGAAATTAAACAGAAACTAATACCAAAACACTTTCCTAAGTTTCACGTGTTTCCTCTTGGCTGCACTTCATCATCCCTAGTCCCTGCATTAGCAGAAAGTCCCTTTTGCACTACCTTCTCTTTTGCTTTGCCCACACCATCTTTTAACAAACACTCCTGAATTGTTACAAAGCCTGTGACTATGCCAGAGGACATCCAGCTACAGGACTTGAGCATTTCACACAGTTTAGCTGTGAAAATGGAGACTGCTACCAAGTATACTTCCATAACTAGTGGGTAACTGTGAACCAACACTATGTGTGCAAAGCTGGCTGCTCCAATGAAGTAGGACACAAAGATTTTTAGCTTTGGGTGACGTCTTGAGTGTTTTACCAGTTCAGGTTACTAAGCATCAAGATGGCATTGAAGAGGGAGAAACAAGACTGTTTTATCACTGTCAATCTTCCTATAGTCCCTGATACAGGCTGCAGTTTTTGGCAGATGCTCTTTGTCAAAAGTGTGTGCACAAGAGCCTGGAATATGGAACAGGTACACCCACAGTCTGCTGTAGGCTTGACTGTACATTTTCAAATGCATTGATTTGGCTCGCAGTCTAAATATTAAAACCACAGATTCCTTTTTCAACTTTCAAAAGTATTTTATAAGAGCTTTACTAGACAGTAACACAACTAAAATACTGCTCAATTCAGCCGTATTGTTTTACAGGAAAAATAGTTACAGTTTTAAGACACGAAAACCTCCTGTCTACTATGCTGCCTTTTTTTTTTTTTTTTTCGTTCAAATGAGTAATCCCACACAGAATTGGAGACTGACACCAGGAAATGCAAACTTTTTTTTTTTTTTCCCCTCTAATTTTGAATAATTAACTGCAGACTTACAGGGCTGTTTGGGGAATACTGAGAAAGGTTTATAAGTAGTTTTTTGCAATTACTAGAATTAATATGAATATACCTGCATCCAGTATTTCAGTTGGATTTTGGTTTTAATCAACCATTTAAGGTGTTCTGTGAAATCATTCAAAATAATATTTTCATTCACTCTTTATAGGTTCCCCTACTGGAGCTGGACAAATTATTTAAGTCTTGAATCTTCAAGGCATAAGGAACAGCTTTTGTAATGTTTTGCTGCATTACACTCTCTCATTTTATTTCTAAAAAGATTTAAAAATACATATAACTAGGTTTGCAGTTATACATTTCCACAGATACCAGTCTTGAAAGACTAAACATCTTTCTTTTGTAATTAGATGTAGTATAGTAAAATTAAAGGCGACACTGAATTTGGGGAGCTGCAGCAGAAGTCAGAAACACCAATGTGTTGTACCTTTCAGATCTGCTTGTCAAGCATATCACCATTACTAGAGGTGTATTTGCGTATTTCTCATGCTGCTCTTCATCTTCTGATCAGAAGCTCTCCTTTATCTTTTCCAGGTTTGTATTTTTTTATGTACTGTCCTGTGTGCAAGCTCTAGGTGATTATTTGTTAATCACATCCTTTTCCCATTCCAACCCAGAAAAATCAACTTTAATTTATATTATTTTACAACATGCCTATAAACGCATAGGAAAACCAAACTTAATTCCTCAGGCCATGATAAAATTTTTAAAACATCCCCTCTGTGTATAATACTCCATAAATATTTTGTTAACACTGGCATCATCTCAGAAGTCTTTTTGACTTGCAGAAGGGAGCACGTCCCCTACCTGTGCAGTGGCAGGAGACACCAGCAGTTCTACGTTATTCCAGACTGACTGCTGGAACAAGCTACTGAGCAGCAGCTTAAAGAAGATGCAATAAATACAGACAACTTTTCACTATATTACTCAAAGGCCTTTGACTTGCAATTCACATTTCAAGGCAGAATAAACAATATACACTGATTTAGGGGGGGGTTAGTAATAAACAATTAAAGGAGCCTAACAGTTCAAGACCGTCAATGGGAGTTGCAGCCTTCACGTCTAGGGCAGCTTCAGATTCAGCAGCAGAGCTTCATTATTCCTAATACACCTGAGGAAATATCATTAACTCATCCACACTCCCAACCACATAAATAGCGTCTATCAACTAACCACCACTACCTCAATTCAAAGGCTGACCTGAACAACAGTAATCAGATCCATCCAAGACAGGCCCCCGTTCTTTGTGGGTTAGTTGGGAGAGAAGAACAGTAAATAAAGCATTTAGCGTGGAGAAAGCAAAGAGGCTTTGGTTTATCAAATCTCACTGTTGCAATTACAAGGGTCTGATAAAGCACCATGACTTCCGTAGTAGGAGCATCGGGTGGCATCCTTACTTTCAGCCTCATAAATCACAGAATATTTATGACACAATCATACAGCCTGTCAGGCATATGATCCATTTTGTCCTGAGACTGTCAAGAACAACATATTTATTAAGAAATTATAGTTCCATAGCTGCACTCAGGTATTTTCTTCAGAAAGCACAGCCCTTCCCAGGGAAAGGCCAACATGACAGCACAGGCTGCCACTGATTTTGCTGTAAATTTTTTTAACCTATGAGAACAGTTTCCAAGACTAACACTGGCACTTTTTAAAAAGTATTATATTGATTATCACTGAAAACACAGATATTATTTTACCTCCCTCCACCTACCTGCAAAAATACTTATATCCCAACAGTAGAACACTCTAACCTCCAAATGCATCAGATGAACTTAAAAATGCAAACAGTAAAACATTTTCAATATCAAAACAAAAAAAAATATTGGATGGAAATTGACATACATATACTGATAATATTTTCAAAACAGTGGCTTGTTTCTAGAAAAATTATAGGAGTTTGGTTTTGCTTTAAGGTGAAATCTCTCCCAAAAGTCAGAGGCTCTGCAAATAAAATAAAAATTAATATAAAACACGGACTATGTGTAATGAATACCTTCTTAGGTTAATTTCTTCTCTATGATTGAAATTCCATTTCAAAGACAATCTTTTATTTAGGAATGAGAGATAGGAAAGAAACAAAATAGCCAAGCCTAAGTAGCAAACCAGCACTTTCATTGACAATTTAGGCTTGATCACTCCCATCAAGAGTTTGGGGTTAACATCAATGGTTGTACTTCATATAGACCCATACTTAGCAAAAAGTATTGGTAACATCATGGTCAGCTTCCAGATAAATGCTTCTACCTGAACAACAGAAATTCACTCTGAAACAGAAGCCCAAAGGTATACTGTAAAACCTAACAAGGTTGGGATCAAGCAGCTTGTAAATTCAATGCTAGGAGGCACTAAGAAGACAGACAATCCTCAGGATCCACAATCTCAGCTGACAAACTGTACCTGCCATTAGAAGTGTGACTTCTGACACCCAGATTTTTACAAATTGGTAATGTCCTAATTGATACTTGCACAGGAAACAAGGTGAGGAAAAAAGCGTGCTCTCAGTACACTTAGAAGGAAACCCAACCAGTCACTGTTCTTTCCCAGGTAAATCCAGCTTAAAGCTAAAACCCGAAAACTCCAATACACTTGCCTGAAATAAGAGTACAAGCAATTTCAATAGTCTACAGAAAAACAAATGGGCAACATAAATTAGATTCATTTACATTTTGTCTTTTTATTATAAATGAAGTTGGTTCTGCCAAAACCAAGACGTAGATGTCAAAGCTGCATGCAGGCTGGGGTCTGGGGAACCAAAGGCTGGTACGCAAAAGGCTCGGGTCGCTCTGGGCACACAGAATGGAGGTGCAAAGAGATGAGGGAGAGGAAGGGCTTCAGGGGGCCAACTGTAAGGAGGCACTTAGGAGAGTAGGACAGAGAGATGTTTGTCAAGTGTACAATAGCCCGGATGTTAGACCGCTTTCTGAGAAAAAATGAAACCCCCAAAAAAGAACCTGAACTTACTTAACTCTTCAAGTGAAAGTCAAACTCACAGCACAGTATATGGTGAAGCTCTGCCACTGCACAGATAAGCAAGCCAGATACATAGGCAGGCAGAAATTAGCTGTCCAACTTCTTTGTCCAACTGTCCAAGCACTCAAATGATGACCAGCAGTCAGTATTTTGGCCTGTTTGCACCTATTACATTAGTTTGGTATTGGAGAAAACAAAACCAAAAAAAAAAGAAACAGAAAAATCTTACCATGCCATATTATGTATAAAATATTTTTTAAAAAGTAATTTTCATTCAGACATCAGCTTGACATTCAAAAAATATACAGAAAACAACTGCAGAAACAAATTATAAACATCTTCAGAATACAAACATAAAGTCAATATTATCTGTCAAGAAAAAGAACCTGTCAGCTCCGTTTGGTTTACCTGGAAGGAACACTCCACAGTGAGTAAGGAGGAACACATAGATGGCTTACTAGAAGATGCAGGAGTTCTGATTCTTAGCCTATCACACGACATCTATGTAAGCAAACTGTCTTCATAAAATTAAAAATCAGTGTACAGTTACATGAAAAATATAATGGAAGAATCATTACCAGTATGTTTCTACAAATGAGAAAATGTTTCAAGAAAGCTCTTGCTATCCTAAGCTAATTCCATTAATGAGTTGTATGTAGAAATAAAAAACTGTACATCATAAATTGGGAAAGATTCTAAACCCTTTTGGGGACATGAACAGAATAAGGAAAGTTAAATAAGAGAAAATTCAATACAGACAAATGTAGAGTACTATGCTCAGGAATAAGAAATCAAATACACAAATATGAAATGGGGAATAATTGGCTAGGCAGCAGTATTGTAAAAAGAACCTGGAGGGCATGTGAACTGCAAAATGGATTATTTAAAAAAAAAAAAAAAAAAACAAACAAAAAACCAAACCAAATCCACAGGAAAAAAACCACAAAAAATCCCAAACCAAAACACACCACCAACAGAAAACAGGCAAGTGTTCTACGGAGTATTATCATCAGTGTTTTATATATAAACCCAAGTAGTATATATTACCTCAAAAAAGAGGTAATTATTTCATTCTGCTCAGTTCTATCCTCTGATCTGGACATGCAACTAATAATATGGAGAAGAACCAGAAAGAGTCCAGAGGCAAGAAACACAGAAGGTCGGAAGTAGAAAAGATGACCCACCACAAGAATCTTCAGTTTGTATTTTTATATTTAATGAAGAGAGAAAGAAAAAAGCTAGGACACTTAACGGCCTTGCTACTGCCACCTTTCAGCTTCTTAGAAAAGAGCATTGTATGTTCTCATCTGTTACCCTCCTGGGACTGGCAGAAAGAAATATCCTAAAGCCTAGAGAAGCATGCAGAGAGGTCATCAAGGTTTCTGAATTAACACATTTGTTGCCGTCTGAGGAAGATTTTCTCTTAGTAGCTGAAACAACAGCTTTGTTTTACCTGACCACTACCTAAACAATCTGGATTTAGGGGTCTCCAACTCAACTGAGTAGACACCAAAAGAAACTTCCATTTCAGCTCAACCTGAAACACCACTCCTTTCTGTTCTGTTTGTACACCAACAAAGCACGAATGAAGTGGCCATAATCCCAAGCAACACAGCTGAGAAGCCTTGAAGTTGTAGCTACAAAATATTCATGGCGAAAACCCATCACAGCTAGAACCATCATCTAGCTGAAGCTTTTGCAGAAAACTCTTTAAAAAGCAACCGTTTTGAGCAGTTGCTAATTACCTGCACTTGCAGAGTACCACATCAGGCTGTGTAGGATCATGCCCTTTTCTGCGCTCAGAGGGTTCCCGGAGTGACTCTACCCAATTACAATGCCACCCTGAATCGTAAAATTATGTATTTGTAGTCTCCCTCCCTAAGGGAAGCAGGCTGGCGAGGTCATTGGTGCGTAAGTACACAACTGCCCACCATGGATAACTTTTGAGCTCATTTTCCAGTTTCAAGTACATCCAAAAAAGAGCAGACTCAAAAAAATATTACATTTCTACAAGTTGCTTCAGCTGTTCGCTTTCAGAAAAACACAGCAGCATGACCTCAAGAAGAGAGATGTCCAGGAAATCAGGCTTCACCCGTTCTGTAGCTCACGGGACTGCTTGTTTCCACTGTGCCCTGGGCTGAATCACAGTCTGCCCGAGGCAGAAGTTATGTGCTGTACCAGGAGAGATGGCAGACTCTGGGGTGGAGGAGACCATGCTCCAGATGGGTCCTTCTGAGACCACCAGAAAAGGCCCTCCACCTCTGGGTGTGCCACTGGATGGCTCTGTGTCATAAGCCACCCAGCTGAAGCAAACTTTGTGCAGGGGATGAATCATTTTCTGTTGCTCATCTTCCAGATCCCCGATGTAATAAAATGGCATCTCATCCTTAAGAATCAGCGGCAAAAGAGATGATGGAAGTTGTATGTACATACCAGTGGTTTACGTGATGCTCAAAAAAAAAACCAAAACCCACAAACCAACAGGGCTACCCAGCTCAAATTGGCCACCCAATAATCAGCAAATATTTTTGCCTTTCACCTTTCTGCACCTTACTGCCATTTCTAAAACTGGTGGGCAAGCAGGAGTGGCTCAGTGCATATTTTTAAAGGTTTGTGAAAATCAGACACTGTGGTGCTGAGCACCAAAGAAACAACATACTCTTCCTCTAGGAACAGCTGTATTATGAAACAGCAAGCCAGCCATAAGGCACATACCGCATGACAGCAAAATAGCAAATTATCAAATAGCTACTCATTATGAAAACAATGCTCTATTCTGCACAATAAAAACCCCAGAGTTTTTCCAGAGGAAAAAAATAAATCAGTGAACATGCAAATGAGAACAAACTAAGAACAACGCTTAGTATACATCCATATTTCCCAAGTTCAAGAGAACATTACTGAGAATGCAAGTACAACACCCAGACATTGCACTTGGGCACACACAGGCACACTATTCCAGAAGCTTTTAAATGGCAAATCCTCTCCTTCTGTCACAAAGCTTTGACATCTCAGCTGAGCTACAGGTTTTAGGACTACCACACACCTCTCCACCATTTCAGTCAAGTCAGTATTTCATAGGTATCTGTAGGTTTTATCTGGATGCTAAGACATGTTACCCCTTGGTCTCACAGGTACTTGCTGGCAGCAAAGGAATGGTCATTTTCTAGTACCTGGAGGGACATTATGTTCCTCATTTAACAAAAACCTTCCATTTCCAGACCCCTCTCCTTGAAGGCACTGCTGTCCTGAGTCTGCTCCCTGCTCCACACGAGGTCTGCTTTCCCTGTCTAGATGCACCAGCTCCCACCCAGACCTGATACCCATGCCAGACCCCTTAGGGAGCAATTCTTTGTCTTGTCTCTCCAGACCAGCCATTTCCACCCCGATTCCTCCATCCTCCTTCAGGAGCCAACCTCCACTATCTCTACATCCTGGCAGCTCAGGGCTGCAGGCTCCAACTGCTCATGTTTACACTCCCCTTCCCACCAGCACCCAGTCCCATTTTTTTCCTCCTCAAGCCACTCCTCTGATCCCAGTATCTGCTGTGCTCCCAGCAAAGATGAAATATTCAGCGATTACAGTTAGTAAGCCTTAAGCATATGCAAATTGATCTTTTTGAAAAGGCTTGTATCCTGGCTAAATTCAGATGCTTTGTCATGCAAATGAAAAAAGACACATCCCTGGAATAAAATCCCTCATCCTTTTTCAACTAGATTTCAAGTGTTTCAAAGGAGAGGGGTACTATTGGTCTTCCATGGTAAAAGTTGTGAGAACTTTTAAAACATTGGAAAACACATTTTTTCTCTGCCTAATTTTCAAAATGAGCCAAAGATATTTCAACTGAACTTCTACACACAAAGAAATCAAATAAATCAGCATAAGACTTATAGATGACATTATAGGTTTTCCACCCAAACAGTGAATGTTTGGTAAAGTTTTTAAAATCCTGTTTGGCTACTTTAATACTTGTGACATTATCGTATGCCTATAATTTAAGCAAAATGAATTATTAATAGACACTGGTTTCTGTTAACTACCGTCTCCTCCAGCAGGATTTAATTACCCCTTAGCCAAGCCCGAATCATGCTCACTCTAGTCAAGAGTGCATCTGCTGTAGCCAGTGCCTCTGAGCGGGCTCCAGAAGTCCTTGCTCTTCAGTAGCAAGTTTACTGGGCACTGCAGAGCCCACGAAAGCTCCAATCGGACACCTCATTATGTTCATCATTAAGAAAAAGCACAGGAAAAAAAAAAACAAACAACAAACCTTACGTGATAAGACCTTCTGTGTAGAGGAAGTAATGCAAAAACTGAAGCTTTTTTTTCCCCTTGGTTCTTGCCAGTCCAATAAAGCACCTGTATGTGCTTAACTGTATGGAAATAAATATCCCTGCTGTAATCAGTACGCTTCAAAGTCGGGTATGTATTTCAGGGTGCTGCCATGCTGAAGTTACGTTTCTGTGGTCCACCACACCTCTTGTTCTGACTATCAGCACCTGCTAAATCTCCACTCCAAAAGCAGTTATTCTTAGTGGCCTGAACTGCAACATACACGTTATCTGAAACAGTCATAAACTGCCCAAGATACCTGTGCAGTGTGAAAGAGGACCTGAAGCACCGTTACCAAGAATAAATACCAACAAATACTATTTCCAGAACCTTCCCTTCTGCAAAGAATATACTTTAAAAGTATATTCTTCTAAAATGGGGAAAAGCTTTATGTTCGTAGACTCCCAGAGCAGTATGCCTGCAACTTTTACAAGTTAGACAATGGATGAAATCAGTGTACAAATGTCAAGCCTGAATTTTGTAAACCAGGTTGGATTAAACTAGCAACTTTGTTTTCAAAGCGGGGCGGGGGGAAATGGGGGTGGAGATCAATGTATCTTTCGCCACCTGAGCCTTAAAAAGTAACTCACCATTTCCCGGGGATAAGCAGCAAATTTCTCACTGAAGTCAATAAATTTTAATCTGTATCTTATTTTTATGTAGTTTACAAACATTACAATGGAAAAAAAGTAACCGAACTATGTAAATTCATACAATGCTGTCTTTCCAAATTTAGAAAAAAAACCAACCAAACAAAACCCCAAAACCCGCTCCTATCTTTAGAAATTCACAAATCCTCAAAAGCCCTTGAAAATCTCAATCTTCTTAAACAGCAGCAGAATTACATGAGGAAAGCATTGGTGAGTTTTTCTCTATTTACAGAGAACTCTACTGCCATCAACAAGAAAATGACAGAAGTTGTGTAAATTTCACTCTGCTTTCTGCTGGGGAAGAGAGATTTATCAAGGCGGGCACTCACACCACTCACATAAAGGAGCTGCACACCCAAACAGCCAACCACCCAAAACAGACTTGAGGGGAGACAACAAAGGAGACATCTTTCTTCTTCAAAGCAGCAGCAGCAAAGTGGAAAAGAAAAATGTCCATCTTCCCCCATGTGACCAACTGGCCAAGATCAAACTTAGGAGACATTTACAACTAGGGTCATGCAAAACAAGGGAGCAAGAATACCATGATAGCAGCAATCAAATATTCTCATTTTCTCTACATCCTCTCCCACAAAAAGCTGAAAATCAATCAATAAACGACTCTAATGCTTGCTTCTATGTTGTAATTTTGATCATCCATCCTTTCCTCTCAAAGTAGATCGTCGTCTCTATCTAGTCCACTACGTGGCTAGTGTAAATGCCTATAAAAGTCCAGTTGGAAAAGCTACACAAAATTTGTATAGTCTGGTCCTTTCCCCAACACTAAGAAGTTTACAGAGTTTCACCATTCAATGAAATGTCAGCACGTTCAAGCTCCTAATCTGAATTAACCCAATTTTAAGGAATAAGGAAAAAAAAAATCCAGAGATACCTTTGCTTATGAAGAGATAAAAAAAAGAGGATGTTTAGAAAAATTTTAGTATTTTTCCTTTTACAATGTAGATTAGCCTCATTTGGCCCCAGCACAGCACAAGTGGAGGAAGAGCTACTGTTTAATATAACTTTCTCATCCTTTTATGCAAGAGGGATGTCCTGAACCCAGAATTAAGTCCCAGCTGTTCCAGAACAGGAGGAGGGGGCACAACGCCACTTGTGATTTTTTCTCTTCGTTTTCTTTGCACCTCACAGGTACCACGTGCCTTCATTTTTTACCTAGCTGTGCTGTACTGTACCTCTCTGGCATAAAATTAGGTATTATTTTTCCCAAAATTCATCTATCCACACTTCATATGTGTTGTTAAGCTACATAATAGAGATAATTTACCCCAGAGGTCAGGCAGAAGGGACAAAGAGAAAGACCATAAAACGAATGCCATCTTTGGAACTGAAAATTTGCCAAGGGCTACTATAAATGACTAGCAAAACTTGTTCATTTTAATAGAAACTACATAACCTCAAAGGACATAAATATTAAAGACAGCATATAGAGAGATACTGCACTACAAACATACTTGGCACTGGATTGGTCTGTAAAATATATCACATCCTTGATTACAAACAACATCTGAACAACACACATCTTTTCCACACTTGATAAATACTCTTTTCACACCCTAGTCCTGTCACTGGCACACATCCTCATGGGGAAGATACATGTTCCTTATAATTAGGCCATCCAAACCCAAGGTAGTGTATTTTTTTTATTATTATTTTTTTCCTGAATTATTACAACTATATTTCAGAGATCAGTTGCTGGCTACAAATTTTAGATACTTAAAACCTTGAGGAAACATGACGGAGTTAAGTTACATGTTCTGTTCTAAAAACTTTCAAATTAAACAATTACAATCCCACTCTTCTTGATTAAGTAAGTACTTAATGTATCAGTCAAACATATGTTTTCTCTGTGGTTTTCAAATTAACACAATCTCGTGCATAAGTCGGAACTGTATTTTTGTAGGAGCTATTTAATTCAATGGAAACTTTTCTGAGAAGAACTCATGGATCACCTTGGGAGCAGCATTGCATGGCTGTAAAACAATGCCATAAGAAAGAGAACGAAAATGTAAATACGGCTTTTTGGATGCCAGAAAGAAAACATGAAAATGGCAATGATGTGATCTGATCTAAGAAGAAATTTGAAAAGATGTAACAGAAAAAAATCTGGAATGTAGTGTATATAATGGTATTCCACATCATAAACCAAGTATTTAGTCTTTTTTTTTTTTTTTTTTTCCAATAAAGGAAAGGATGGTTATGGAAGCGGGAGGGGGGAAGAAAGGAAAACAGTGTTTCTAAATTTCAAGTTGTGTTTATCCACAAGTAGATGCTACCAAGAAGTTACCAATTCATCAAGTCCATGACTTAAGAACAAACCATTGCAGTGTTTTGCATAAAATAATCTATACACAAGGAATTCACATTTCCAGCTGTTAGTTACAGCGAGTGGGAGACAAAGTGTATTTAAATCGAACAGCACCATCTAGCAGGCCCCCCATAACTTTACTTAGAAGGGCAGTTGCTACTTGGCAGTAGGTCAGTTTGGCAGGCTTGCCCTGAAAATTATTAAGCATTTTCATACCGCATGAAGTATGTGCTTTATAGCAGCAAGAATCCAGAAGAAAAATCAGATACAATGAAAGAAGATGACCGAAAAAACAGTTTAAAGTTTCAGCCCCAGGACCTGAACAGTTGCCTGTGTGACTTGCATTGGGTAGTTTCTGCAACACAGAATGAAAAGAACGTGATCTTCATTTGATCCGACAAACGGCAGCCCTATAGGTTTATCTAGTCCCACAACGCGATCCTACTGTGCCCTTCAGGAACTTACTAAGTGTACTGACAAACACCAGCAACTACGTAGCCCGAGAATATGGTTTCATTGTATAATTTCGCTCTAACAAACAAACAACGCTTCCACCAGCCACTTAAGCAATTATTTTTAAAATTATCCCTATGCTGGGGGTAAGAAGTGACACTAGTTGATTAGATTTTAGTGCCCAAGCTGCATCTCCCACGCCATCCCAGCATTTAACATTTCGTGTCAGTGCTGCCCCTCTGTCTTTCTCTACCTTTCCATTGCAAAGTTACGTGTGAAATTTCTGAACATAACAACACTTTAAATTTCCCCTAGCATCTCCCTCTCCTGCAGCAACAGGGATGCCTGGCCTGCTGCTGTTCCAGGAAGCACGCATGCCAGTCTGTGGAATTAGGAAGTCTCTAAAATACTGCAGAAAAAAAAAAAAAAAAAAAACAACCCACAAAAAAAAACCCAAAAACCCAAAACAACAAAAAAAACCACCCCACCCAATACAACAACAAAAACCCCACCAAAGTAAAAAACCCCAAAACTTTTAGGTGAAGGTTCAAGACAAACTGCCTGAAGGAAAACTCATCAGCCGTGCCCGGACTATTGAGCTTGGTGTTAAACGCAATTCTGGAGCAATGCGATTTTTGCAGAGGATAGGTGCAAACCTGGTTTCTGGACGGGGGTCTCCACCTCCGGACCCCCTCATCAGCTTCACCCCGACCTTCCCCAGGCTGCGGCCACCTCCGATACGCTTCCTCCTCCTCCTCTTCCCCCTCAAACGGGCTTGTCCTCCCCCTTCACCACCGCCGCCTCCTCCCCGTGCTAACCCGGCCTCCCCAACGCCAAGAAGCTGCCACTACGGTACAACTTAAAGAGACGCCGTCCATTCCAAAAACTCGTTTTCCTCCCCAATTCTTTCCCGCCTGCCCTAACCGCAGCACAGCGGGAGGGAGGTACCCCCGGGGGTGCCCGCCCGCCGCATCCCGCCGAGCAGCTGCGCGGGGGCCCGGTCCCCGCCGCTTCCCGCGGGCGCCGTCGGTCTCACCCCGCTCCCAAGAGCCGTGCGCTTACACGGGGAAGGGAAAGAAAATAAAGCAGCCCCCGCACGGTTCATCTCGAGATTTTATTCGCTTTTTTTTTTTTTTTTTTTTTTTAACCCGGGAAAAAGAAAAAAGAAAAAAAAAATAAGTTTTCGCAGGGTGTTTCGGCATCAGTCGAAATCAGGCCGGGGGTAGGGTCTGTGTGTCTGTGTGTCTGTGTGCGAGGGAGCCCCGTCGCGCACCGGTACCCCACCGGAAAAGAAAAAAAAAAAAAAAAAAGGGGGGGTGCCCATGCCGGCAGCACCTTTGTTTGGCGGGGCGGGAGCCGGAGCGCGGCGCCCCCCCCCCGCCGTGCGCCCCGGAGAACAATGCGCGGCGGGGCCGGGGCCGTCGGGCTGCGCGGTCCCGGGGAAAAGTTGCGAAGCGGCGACTTGGGAAGCAGCGGGAGGCGGCCCCCGCCCCCGCCGCCCCCCTCCCGCTCCGCGTCCCCCCCGCGTCCCCGTCCCTGGGCTCTTTGTTACCCAAGTTGTCCCGGCACCTTGCGCCGCCGAGCCCCGCGGAGGGCCCCGGGGGCGGGGGGAGCCCGGCGCCGCTCGCCCGCCCGCCCCGCGGCGGACCGGCCGCGGAAGGGAGCGGGGCGGGGAGCGGGAGAGGGGGGCAGGGGGGGGGCGCGCCCCGCTACGACCCCCTCAGCAAACCGCCGCTGTCCCGCCGCGGGGACCTGCCCTCCGCGCCTCTCCCGCCGCGCAGCGCGGCCGCCTGCCCCCTCACGCCGGCCCGGGCGGCGCCGGGCCCCTGTCGGTCTGTCGGTCGGTCTGCCGGTCCGTCCAGCCTCCCGCCGCGCACCGCCCGCCGCCAGGAAAGTTACTTTGCGCGCAGGGTCGGCGGCCGCGTAACGCGCGGTGCGGCCGCGCGGCCCGCGGGGCTGTACTCACTTCTCCCTGGCCTGGCTGTCGGACGGGACGCTGCTGTTGCTCTTGCCTTTGCCGTACATGCCTGCAGAGAGCTCCGACTGTCACGCACCTGTCAACCCATCACAGCCTCCCCGGGAACAGCCCCGTCACCATGGAGACGCCGCCACACACACATCCCATTGGCCGGCCGGGCGGCAGGGCACGCCCCCCCCGCGCCGTGATCGACAGGCGGGGACCCGGACGGGCTGCTCCCTCCTCCTCCTCCTCCTCCTCCCCCCCCGCCCCCTCGGCTCCTCCCCCCCGCCCCCCCGCGCTCTCCCTTCCCCGGCGCAAGGGGGAATTAGAAACGGTTCTAGAAGGATTTTAAACAACCGGCTGTTCCGAGCGCGCGCCACCCGCCCGCCGCCGCTGCCGGCGAGGGAGAGCGCCGCGGCGACCGGCAAACTGCGGACCGGACTCGCTCGGCAGCCGGCGCGACAGGCAGCCCGCGGCCTCCCCGCCGCCCGCCGCCTCCTCCTCGCTCCCCCCAGCCCTCCGCGCGGCGCTGCCGCCTCCCGTCCCCCCGCCGCCCCCCACACCCCCCCGCCGCGGCCGCCAGACCCCTCAGGGTCCGCGCCCTGCCGCTCGGCCTCCTCGGGGCCGCCGGGGTCGCCTCGCCCCGGCCCCTCAGCGCCTGGCCCGCACACCCCCGGGGACCCCCGAACCCCCCACACCCGCCGTCGGGCACCTCCCGCAGAGACCTGCCCGGCGCCCCCGTTTCCTCAGCGCCGCAGGTCAAAGCCTCCCCTGCCGGGAGGGCCGGGAAGGGCGAGGGGCTGCCCGGGGGAGCCTGCCCTGCGGCGGCAGGGCGAGCCCCGAGCAGGCCGGCCCGCAGGGACACGTCCCCGCGCTCGTAGGCGAAGGGGCACTTGGGCCTCGTGGGCTAGAGCCGAGCCTTTGGCGATTGGAGGTGGGGAGGAAACGTTTCCTGAACCAAAACAGCGTGGCTTAGAAATGCTTAAAAAAAAAAAAAACTAAAGAAAATTCAAGGAAATGCTTTGATTTTTTTAAAGGTACATTGCAAGTAATTGTATGTTCCAGAGAGATGATAGGAAGAGGAGCAACCACTGGGACCATTTATTACTTGCTTTCTTCAAAGTACCCCGGTCTCTGGGTTTCTTTTGCTCTTTCTGCTAAAGTATAATCCCAAATCTTGCAGATGTTGATACCTGCTTATCTTCACAAACGTGTGACTAATCTTGTAAACCTACTCACGTGTATAACCCGAGGGGGCTTTTAGTGTTTAATGTCAAGCCCTCGGAGCGTCTTTTTTTTGGTCAGGCCAGGTTGTAAATATATCCATCTCCCCATTGTGTTGGCAGGCAAAGGTCACAAACAATAAGCACCACGCAAAATGCGAGGAGGGAAGTTGTACAAGGCATAGACCACCAGCATCTGTTTATCATTGTTGGAGCTGCAGGGAAAAAAAAAGTATCCTCTGGATTTTGAGCTGCTAGAGTGAAGGGAATGGTGAATGAGGTGGAATTGTTGGGGGGGGGGGGGGGTTAAGAGCATATTAATGAGCGACTGGAACAAATTAGTGATGGAGTAGCAGAGACAAGAGAAAGAAGCAAGAGGCTGAATAGTCCGAGGTGCTTGTAGCTGCACATAGGCAGCTCCCTGCCACAGCACGGATTGTGTGGGATGTGTGCTTTTGCAACTCGCTGCAATAATTCATCAGATTAAAGCATACCACAACAAAAGCCATTTTGTGCCAAAGTTGGTTGTGTGTTTCGAGCTTTCACCCTGCTATTTTTTTTGTGTTACCAGGTCAGTGGGAGATAGTGGTTGAAGTGGAGCTAGTGAAGGAAGTAAACTAGGCTTTTTTTTTTTTTTCTGGGCCTGCTGGCAGCAGTCATCCTGGCCTCCACATCATGGCAGGACCAAGGCTCCTGCTTACCTCCAAGTTAGGCCAGCATATGCAGAGGAAGAACGCTGAGCAAGGTGGCAACAGCAGGTTATGGTTGGAAAAGAAAGTGTGTAGGAAATGGCAGGAGAAAACGGTCGAGGAAGGAGTGAATGGAAGGGTAGGAGAAGCTAACAGAGGAAGAGAGGGAGTCAAAAATTACCATGAGTGAGAACAGAAAAAGGAAAGCAGTACAAAAACAATGCACACTGAATTTGGGTGAAAGAAGGGGGGAAAGACTGGGGAGAGAATCTGAAAAGGGCACGTTAATGAAGCATGGACCAAAGGGAGGTATTTTGCCCTCATTCATTCCTGAGTAACGCTTACATGTCTTGTACCATGGAGTTCAGGTGGAGGCTAGCCATGTGACTGATTGCATTCAGTGTGAATACGGGTAGCAGAAAACGGTACAAAGAGAGAAAGGCAGAGAAAGAATCAGGACAGAGAACAAAGGGCTTGGGTAAAATATATAAAAAATAAGAGTTGCTGAGGGAAGGAAAAGAGTGAGCATGGATATCCTTGGGCAAGCACACAAAGGACAGTTGACACTTACTTTGGTACAGGATCATCTTAATCCAGAGTACAGTTTTAATCTAAATATTTGCTTGCCCTTGTGAAAGAGCCATTATCATCCCATCAGATACCTTGACTGCCTCCTGTGCTGCCACCCATCAGCCATAGTATCAGCACAGCTTTCTCCTGAAACTGATAATAGTGGTGAGATCATTCCTGGGCAAGGCAGTCTTCTTTGCATCTTTTGTTTTTCTTCTCCTCCCTGCAAAATCTCTTGTTTTGTTTGCCTCAATAGTTTTGATTGTTTGTGGTTTGAAGGGTGGGGGGGCTATCTTCAGAAGAAGGCTTTATCAGCATTGTGTCAACCTTGTATGGGGAAAAGTTTTGTTCTGGAAAATGGCAGTGTTGAGGTGTTGCCTAAAAATGCAATGATGAGGTTGTTGTAATGTCCTTTGGATACGCATTCCATGACAAGATTTTCGCCGCTGAAAATGCTTTGTTCCCATTTTTCATGTGATTTGTTTGCATTCTTGTGATTTATTTTGGTCTGAAGGACTGCAGATGCCTTCCATGTTCATAGAATAAATCGTGATTTGGGGCAGAGTGGAATGAACTTTTTGAGGGTAGGGGTGGATGCTTGGTCATGAGCTCCCAACAACAGTGCTAAAGCTCATTCTCTTTACAGGTCTGGTTCCCAGGCTACCATTAACATTCAGGTGACAACTTTGAAATTTTCCGTAAAGATCTTTCAGTGGAAAATGCAGAAATCGTGCTAGTACTTATTTATTATGCATATGAAAAATAGAGCACAAAAAGGAACAAGGCACTGGTGGAACTCCGCTGTAGATTTGCCAGGCTAACGTTACAACTACCTTTGCAAGAATGCTATCATGGTGCATACCTGTCAGCACCACACAGACCTTATCACCTGTAAGTTTGCTTAGTAAGCAGGTAAACTAACATGAAAACATCCAAATAGTCTTGTGAAGTTTTACATGTCATTAATTCTTTAAGTGTTTATACACATATAGTATCTGCATATCTGTGCCCTTGCTCCGGTCATTTTGAGCACAAACAGGGCTCTTAGCAGCAGCAGTTGTATCTCATGAAGGCAGTACTGTAATTAATGAGATTTGAGGCACAAATACTGAGACAAATTTAAGTTTCTAATATCAGAAATGAAGATCCAGCCTTTGTTAAAAAAGGGGATGAGGGGTGGCAGTACTTTAAAGCTTCTCAGTCCGACACTGGAAAGGAATTCACAATGTATTTTTAGAGTGTTATAAAAATCTCTTACATAATGCTGATTAATTCTTAGGTTTTAGAGAAGAGCACCGGGCTTTGTGTATAAGAGTGTTGACCAGCTAAGCCACTAAAAAGGGCTGGTTCGGGCTGGATTTTTTTTTTTTTTTTAACTTCTTGGATACAGAAAGCTGCAATTATTCAATTATTACAGGATTTTGCTTTTGTTTGGGCGTGTATGAATATTTTTCTGGAAACTACGTCTTATTCTTGGAAGTCTTTATCATTTTAAAACATATGTTATGTTATATCACCCTGTCTGAGATATAGGGTTGCTACAAACTGGGTGGGTTTTTTTTTTTCCCTCTTTCTTACTGCAGCTAGTTATGTTATGGATTAACGTTAAGAATGTCTGCAGTGAAACATTACTTGTGTGGCTCTGTAAGACTTGCCTAATGTAACTTATATTACAGAATCATGATTTTTCTCATACACTTACAGTAATATATACAATTTCTATATAGTTCTGCCCATTCTGTTGATTTTCAAAATCATCAATTAATCTTAACTGGCTGGTTTCACTCAGCTCTTAAGAAAGGGCTATTCAGGAAATTAAGTTGATAAATGGTGCTTCCTTATTTTAATTCTAGTTATGTACAGTTATCATTGTGTACCTGGAAAGACTTTTTTTTTTTTTTTTTTTATATCATGGAAAAGTGACGGTTTTCTTTGGTCTTTTTCAAAAGATACGTGACCAAGGCAGCTTTGAAGCCTTTCTGGAGAATCCTTCCTCCTTCTGTAGTATGTTTAATCTTTCTGTGGAGTTTCTAACTATGAACCTCATTCTGCAGACTTTCTTTCTTGTGCCATACAGATGAGTAAGAATTGCTCAGGTGAGTGAGATGAGCCCTAAATCATTATTGGAGAATGAAGATAGGAGGAATGCATGAGTCACAAGTGCAAAACAAAAGCTTTACTTGTCCCTCTTTTCCAGTTGGAAGGAAATAAAAGTAATTATAGCTCAGTGGTAGGGAGGGATGATCCTTATGGGTCCCTTCCAACTTGAGATATTCTATGAACTCTATGATTCTAAGTCTCCAAGCAAGGCTGACTAATAACCTGTTTGCCACCCAGGTTTCCTGCCAGCAAGGGCTCTTCTCTTTCCCTCCATGATACCTTGTGTAGGTGTTTCTGCAGTTCCCCTGAAGGAGTCTCTGCCACCACAGCCAGCCAGTGCTGGTCTGCAGTGTTTGGTTGCCTGAACTCTTTCTTGCTGAAGGACACTTGCCTTGCAGAGCAGCTCAGGAAAGGGAGCAGGGGACATCAAGCACAGAGCTACAGGACACGGAGAGGCACTGCTGTGTGCCAGAACCAGCTGGAAGAATGTGCAATCTGCTGCAGTTACTTCTGTAACACAGTCTGTCCTTGCTTTCTCACTCTCATTCTCCCATGAAAGCTAAGTTACAGCCCTGCTTCCCCCTTGCACTTTCTTTTTCCGGTGAGAACCAGTTTCCTCCTGTCTTTGGAGAGGAAGCAAGGAAGCTTGCAGCCTCCTGTTACACAGTTCATCCATGAAGGGGCCGGGGAGAACCTGGGTATGTTCAGCTTAGAAATAAAACTTGGTAAGAATAAAACTTTAATGAGTTTATTGCTCTCCCTGACGATGATATATATGGTTGCTCTCACGTGTAAATACCCTGGCTTCCAATTTGTGTACACGAGCAATTCAGAGTATTGGAAATTATCTGTAAAGGTCACACAGTGACACACAGTCTGAATCGTGAGTTCATACGATGGAAAAAAACCCACATGTTTGTGAGTACTGCTTTCCTCCATATTAGCTCTTACAACTTCATTCTCTAGTGTCTTATGTGGTTTCAGATCTCCCCGATGCTATTTCCACCGGAGGGGCTTTCACAACATCTCGCTTGCTGGCTCTCGCACACACACGCTCACATGTGTGTCTTCTCTGTTGCTGGCTAAGGGTTGAACCCGTGCTGTCTCTCACATAGAAAAGCTCAGATACGGTCTCCCTCTTCTCCCCAGCCACATATTTTCACTTCTGGAACCCGAATTGCTACTTTTTTGTCAAATTTGGTTGATAATTGGGTAATGGGTTAAAATTATGACTAACATACACATAAAAACCCGCAGCATGTAGAATCGCCCTCATTTCTTTGGTTAGCATGACTAAAACTGGTTGTTTTAAGCTATCTGACTGAAACTACATGTTACCAGACAACCCAGTCTACGGGGGAAAAAAAAAAAATAAAAATAATAATACATAGCCTCAGTTATTAATCATTTGTAGGATAGCTGAAAGTCACCAATTGCTGGTTCAGTGATGTGTCACATCAGGAATGCGATTCTTTGTGCTGTGCGTGCCAATAACTAGAAGAAAAACAGCTTGAAAACCGAGGTTATAGGTGGATGTGAGGCTAAATTGGACCCCAGTCCTACTCTAAGCTCCACATGGGCAGATTTATCTTTGCATGATGTGGGTGCAGGGATTTGTGGGTAAGAACTTCACTGGTACGGTGCCTTAGCTGCCACTTTTAGCATTTAGTGCTATGCTAGAAAAACAAAACAAAAACAACCCAGAAATTACATTAGTAGAATCAAAACTGCTTTTATTGTCAGGGTGACTACACTCAGCAATATGTTACAGAAGAAGGATGAACCCAGTATGGAGTTGCTGGTCATTCCTGAGTTGCTTTGACATATGCAGACAGCTGTCAACTTCAACAGGCTTATTTAAAACATTTGTTTCTTTTGGTTTTAGGATTATTCAAAATGCAATTTTGTGAAGCTCTACCAATGAGGTTGCATACTGTGGGCTGTAGGCCTGGAGCTGCAGGTGTTGCACCAGCATAGCAGCAGAAAGGCTTTGGCTTTAGCCAGCAATTAGCCATGATCAGGGCAAATAACCTCTTCAGAACTCTCAAGATTTTTACATCTATTAAATTCTGTTCATAAAAAAAAGATTCCCAAGCAACCAGTAGCACTCAAAGTGAAGATCTAGGAAAATAAATGGCCATGGCTATCATACTGTGACAGATTTGGCAAACCTTTACAGAGTTTTAGAAAACAAACACATGATGTTCTATTCTCTATGTAGGTCTTTACATTAGAAGTTCATACTTAAGACAAAAGATTAATAAAATCGTTCTCTCTACGTATTTACTGAGCACATATTGATGAATTAAGTATCATCCCAGTGGTGTACCGTATCAGCCGTGCTCTACCAACACATTCAAACATACAGCAGTTTTGTGGAACTTTTCTGCCTTCTTTTACGTGTATAACCGCAAGAAGATGGAGGTCATTTCACCATGTATTGTGGGCTTAATAGTCAAAGGAGCTAATTTCTCTGGATCTCAAGAATCCTAGAAAATAATACTAATGTCTGGGGGCTTGCTCTTCTTTTCAGCAAGTACGAAATGTGTGGTCTCTGATAGCCAAGTGTTATTTAATTTGCTTTCAACACCAACATTTGAGCTTCTTCTGCTTTTTATGAACTATCTAAGGTTTTCATGTTCAGTTAAGAATAGATATATTTAAAAGTGCTAAAATTTCACTCTGTTTTGGACCTGGGGCTCAAGGAGAGTGTGGTGATGATTTAAAACACTGGCATATACCAAATCAAAGTTATACCAGATCTAACTGATTGTTTAACAGATGGCCAATAGCAGTATTAAAAGTGAGAAAGACAACCACAGCATTATTCATTCGTTTTTACTTATATATGTTTTGTTTCTCTTAAACTTCCAGGAGTTCCACAGATTAATAAATGAACAAAACCATTACAGGAATATAGTCCACAAAACCTTTCCAAAAATCCAGCAAAACAATATAGGAAATTGATTTAAAATGCTTGATAATGTATGAAACCAAGGGAAAAAAAAAAAAGTAAGATAATGTTGCTTATTTCTCGCACAGGCTTTCATTGAACCAAAAGTAGATGGAACTTTTTTATTTCTCAGTTTCAGGTAATACACACTGCTGAATTTGTGTTGTCAATATTTTTTGGCTTTTCTTGGGTAATTGAGAGATAGGAGGAACTACAGCAAATTCAGTCCCTGTTACAACTGTGTGTTACAGTTACAATCACGCCAGAGGGACCAGATGACAACCTTTTCATTCTGGGTTCACTATGGGTAAAGAAGGGTAAAGCAGGGTTATAATGAGGTGTAGGCAGTGTCACAGCACCGAGGATGCACTAGCTTGGGAGGGGAACCCTTTGACTCTAAATATCTTCTGTGATATCAGTACTGGGGGATTGTGAAGATAATTTGCTACTTAGGTTCATCTTTGGTTCAATATTTCTTGGTTTCTATTTTGAATAGGTATAGGTAAAAGGCAAGCATACGCTGTAATGTTAACACGTGAATATTGTGTTAGAGATTTGTTTTGGGTTTGTGCAGCAGATTGTTTTGTGAAACAGAGCCCTTTATAGAAACCATACCATTACTTGTGTTCTTTGGCAATTCCATTTATAAAAGTTACTCATGTTTACACACACGCACGCGCGCACACACACACACACATGATAATGTTCATATATATTGTTCATCTGGTGAGGAAGAAATAAAAAAAGAAATTGATACCAGTCTGCATATGTGTTCAAAAGCTTCGTGAATTCTTCAAGCTCTGCTGTGGATCAGATTTCATGAAACTGCAATAAAAAAATCCTTTTTTACCTTGTCTTTGTGTGTTCTGAGGTGGGTTTGTAAGGTTTGAATTACTAGGTAATCACCAGGAAGTCTCCTTTTCATGAGCCTGCAGCTGGGAAATGGACAGTTTAATATTAATGGAAAGAACAAACTCTCCTTCTTTCTCTCCCATTTCTTCTCTGCACTTATGCTTCATCTTTTTTCTCCTCTCAGGTCCCCATCCTGAAATTGCCTTTCTGAAAGTCTAGGAGGAACAACAAAGCAAGAGTAGAGCCCAGTTTTTCTAAATCCTGGTTATTGACATCAGTGAGTGTCATATGACACTAACATGAATATTCGGGACAGAAAAATCCAATCCATTGATGTATCTGCAATTATTTATTCAACTAAGAAACTAATATTGCATGAATCTGCAGACTTTCCTTCTGAAATGAAATTCTCTACCATCACTGTGCTGGGGGGGAGGTATGGAAATAATCACTTCTGGCTTCTAAAAGAAGGAAAATATGAAAACGTTTATTGAAAATGAATAGGCACAAATGATTGAGCTTTAATAGAAGTAAACAGTAGCAGAGTGTAGTATGGTGCATATCCACACCTGTGCTGTCTGTACAGCATGAACGTCTTTAGGATGCCATTGGCTTCCATCCTCTAACGATGTATCTAGGAGGGTTTCTGGATAATACACCTTCCACTGCTGTTTACTTCTAGACCCATTCTGGCTTCACTTTCAAACAAGTTGAGCAAGGAGTTGGAAGTTAATTGCTGAAGTTTAGCACATCACAGTTTTTTAGATTAAAGGACACTTACTCATATTCTTTCTCATTTAAGCCAACTGCTGGAAATCCAGTGTGATGAATGAGAGGACAACGCCAACGCAGGGTCTCCAGGGACTGCTAGGTCCAAGGCCAACATAAAATTAACCCTCTTCGGGCTTTCTAGCAGAAAGGGGTTCTTTGCACACAAAGGGATGTGAGAGCCTGCGGGGGGACTACAGAACTCATAGGACTGGACTGAACTGAGAGCTCTAAAAGGTTTCCCACTTCTCCATTTCTGGATATAAAGGGTATATTTGAATAAAAACCTTTGCTGACAACTTCTCTGCTGGTTGAGTCACTCTTCCCTTGTCTAAGTCTGGTGGTGTTACTTAAGGAGCTGAACTGAATGAGCTCGTCTGACCTCTTGTTTTGGCCCATGAGAGATTTGTTTACGCAGGCCGAGCAGTTCTCAGGGTTGAAGCCACTTGCTTTCTCCCTAGGTGGTCTTTCTGTCCAATGAAGGGTGGTACTGTGGGTCTGTGAGGAGAATCAAGTCCTGGTCTGAGCAACTGGAACAGGGAAAGTTACAAAATGAAGTCGTGAACAAGGGAACAGAGATGCCTTAGGGCTGTATTAGAAACTGGCTTCTCCCATCTGTTCTCTCCTGTTCAGTTCTCCACATTCTTACTGCTGGTAGTCTGGCGCTGTCATGGTAGTTTCCTAGGATATCTAAGTAAGAAGCCTGAAATTTAAGGTAAATTGTGTTATTTAAAATATCTTTCTTTTACTGTTTTTCATACCCAAGGTCAAAATTTATAACCCAGCTTCATGATGCTCACCTGACCTGTGGTAGCCTTTTTCCCCTGGTGATTTAAAAACAGGCTTGAGAAGCAGAGATGTTTTAATTCCTTCCATTTCCTTTTCTTTCCTTTTTTTTCTTTTTAATTCTCTTCTGCACTAAAAAAAAATCCCAAAACATTCTTCCTGCAGCATAAGATATGTCTGACTACTGCATCCCCAGGTATAGATTTTAGAAAGGAAAGAAGCGGTGCATTGTTTGATCTGACTGTTGCTAATATGCAACAGTTCAGGGTAGGAAGGCAGCTCTTGAGAAACTCCTCCCTCTCCTGGAAGGGCCTCATGTCCAGTTCTGATAATTTACTTAATTCCAGGCATTGGTAAACGAACCAGGATGTGGAAGGGCATGTATATGAAAGAGGAAGACTTTTTAATCTCGCGAGCTGGCCTCAGGGGTTTTGGTTCAGAAACAGACAGGAGTTATATAGAATTCCCAGAATACAGCTGGTGCACCCATAACTGCATTGGCTATAATAGGATTTTTTACTGTGCTAGGAATGAAATATCGGGATCTCATTGTTATCTTTCCTTGTGCAGCTGTAAAGAATTTATTTGTGACTTTTACAATATCCAGAGGTGGTTCCTTTGTACCCTTTTTCAATAAAGTTGAAATGCCAAAAGTTTTTTAGTTTCTTATTACTCTCTTTGCCCAGTACAAAACCCTTGTAGCAATCCTGAGACTGGCACATCTGTCCTATTGTGAACCTTTTCTGAAAGAGACTATTTTAATTTTCCTGCATAGCTGGTCTTTCTAATGTCATTTTTAGTTAGCCCCAATATCGAGTCATTTCCAACATGTTGAGTTCAACAAGCTCATGCCAAACTAGCAAGACATTTATTAATGGTTCTGAAAAGCTATGTTATTTTATCTATTCTTGACAAAACTCTGGGTCATACCTCAGATTTTAGGCATTCTCTGTTCAGTGTATTGAAATGTCTTGTAAGCCTGAAGTGTCCCACCTTAAAATGGAAAAACTGTCATACATGACTGTGGGGATAAAAGTATTTCACTATAGGAAAAGATAATCTCAGTTGCCCAGAATACTAAAGGATCAGGAAGCCATTTCATTTCCACATGCTAGCTTTCTCCCTGGTCTCTTTATTTTTTTGTGTGAGACTACGATTCTTTAAAGGGTTTGGCCCTGATTTCTCATTGTCTTAAGTGGAAGCAGGAGAAGGCACTTCATGTGACTTCCCAAATACTCCACTTTCCATCATGAGTCTGTGGCTACTCATAAGAATTGTTTGGGATTTGGTACTGCTGTTTGAGCGTATTGAATCCTGACAAACATAATGCTTTTCTTAAAATCTGTCACTATTAAAGGTAGCTTGCGTGTTAATGGAAACGATAAATTAATCCAGCAAAGAAATGCACAATAATAAAGAGAGTCCATTTTAGATTATACTTCTCTTTCTCCCTGAATACCGATTCCTTAACATCAATTTTAAGAAATACCTTTTTTTTTCCACTGAAACTTCTTTTTACTCTTTTATTGACTTTTATGAATCCCCCTTCACCTCCATAGGTGCTTGTAATGTCTAGCGAAACAATACATTTTAAATTCAGGTGTAGCAGGTCTGATCATGTTGTCTATTCATGAGTGAGTTTCCTATTGAAACCAGGACAGATCATGGTGTAGGACTAAGCACTACTGCTGAGGAATAAGGAAATAAGAAAGTTCAGATTTTTGGAAGGACATGAGGAAAACTGTGAAGAAAAAACGTTCTCTTAACCCCTTCCAGTGAATCTACCACACGTATACATATGTCTATCTTCAACAGCTATTACCAAACAATCTCCTTCTCATTCAAGAAGTACTTGGACAGATGGAAGTCAAAACAGTAGGGGACTAATAAACTGTTTCAAGGTTCCCAAATTAGGTCTGCTTAAAAATAAAAAAATAATTTTTAAATGCTAGCATCCAATCGGAGTGTTGTCACTGATTTCCATGGTTCTGGCAGTATCTGGCTTCTAACACAAATACAAATGTCGTAATTTGTTTTCCATTCCCTCTGATGTCAATGTAAACAATCTTTTGGATGGATTTGGATATTTCTCTGCATGAGTATGAAGCCTAACTCAACAGTATTGTGTTAGTTTATGAGAAGCAGAAGGGGAATCTGACAAGTTTAGTGACATTGTCCAAGCTATCTGAAATGTAGAAAATGTCTTACATAATGAAAAGCATATTAGAGTTTAAAATACATTCTATATTCATTGTTTAACTGTACAGTAGAAGACAACTATGTCAAGACTTGAGTTAAAAATGACCAAGCCAAAGCAAAAGGCATAGAAATAGTCAACATGTTTCATACAATACACTAAGTCTTCTGAAGCTATTAAAATGTTTCCTGATGATATTTTCTTTTCTCTCATGAGAAAGTCAGTTTGTATAGGATCATGTACAATACTCAGAGAAGATTCATTCCTATTCTTTTAAGAATAATCTGATGCATCTTCCCCTGAATCAATCTATCTATCTATCTATCTATCTATCTATCTATCTATCTATCTATCATCTATCTTTGCTCTTGCAATTTGAATTGGAATTCAGTCAACTGCATTTCCCAAGGAAGTCTTACATTCAGACCCAAGTTAGCAAAAGTATTTGTGTACTGCTTACAAACTATTAATAACTTTTGACAGAGGTCTTTAAGCCCATTTTTTAACCGACTTACTGGAAGTATTTTAGGAGTTCTTTTTTCAGAAACGGTTCAGGCAAGCAGATGAACATAAGTGGGCATTGTGTATAAAAGTTGCCCATTTTGCTGTTCTAGGTGCTGCACTTCGTGTGAGAATTCAGGGGCAAGTATGCCTTGTAACAAAGGATGCTCCAGCATACCACGGGCAGCACAGTATTTCTGTCCTTGCCTGTAGGCCTGGCTCTTAATTTTGAAGTCCAGTCACTTTGTGCTCTGCTAACAACATTGTTTACCGCAAAAGGCTCAGCAAAAACTACTGCTAAAATTGTTCAGTGGCCAGTTGTGTTTTTTGAAATTAGTTTTCAGACTGAGTAGCTGCCTGCTGTGAGGAGGTTTACGGTAGAGTGTCTCTCCTGACTGCCAGAAGTTGCCTAGGACCTTTTCATGCACAAGCAATGCATTTTAAAATATGCACTTGCTTAGGCACATTATTATTCTAAATGTCTTGAAGTTATGTTCTCACTCTTTGTCACCATAGAAATGATTATACAATTACTTACCAGTTTTTCCAAAGAAGGACTGCCTGTGTATCTGGGTACGGATACAATGGCTCTCCAAGGCATTGAAGAATTCACAGAATCGTAGAATGGTTTGGGTTGGAAGGGACCTTAAAGATCATCCAGTTCCAACCCCCCCGGCAGGGACACCTTCCACCAGCCCAGGCTGCCCAAAGCCCCGTCCAACCTGGCCTTGAACCCTTCCAGGGAGGGGGCAGCCACAGCTGCTCTGGGAAACCTGTGCCAGGGCCTCACCACCCTCACAGGGAAGAACTTCTTCCTAATATCTAATCTAAATCACCCCTCTTTCAGTTTAAAACCGTTACCCCTCATCCTATCGCTACACCCCCTGATCCAGAGTCCCTCCCTCCTTCCCTATCGCCCCTTTCAGCCCTGGGAGGTCGCTCTAAGGTCTCCCTGGAGCCTTTTCTCCTCCAGCTGAACCCCCCAGCTCTCTCAGCCTGTCCTCACAGGGGGTGCTCCAGCCCCCCCAGCGTCTTAGTGGTCTCCTCTGGACACGGTCCTGTGCTGGGGACTCCAGAGCTGGACCCAGCACTGCAGGGGGGGTCTCACAATAGCAGAATACAGGGGGAGAATCCCCCCCCGGCCCTGCTGCCCACCCTGCTCTGCGTGCAGCCCAGCACACGGTTGGCTTTCTGGGCTGTGAGCACACATTGCTGGCTCATGCTGAGATTCTCATCAACCAGCACCCCCAAATCCTTCTCCACAGGGCTACTCTCGTTCCATTCTCTGCCTATATTAGTGCTTGGCATTGCCCTGACCCATGTGCAGGACCTTGCTCTTGGCCTTGTTGAACTCCATGAGGTTCACACGGTCCCACCTCTCCAACCTGTCCAGGTCCCTCTAGACAGCACATCCCTTCCCTCCAGCGTTTCGACCCCACCATACAGCTCGGTGTCACTGGCAAACTTGCTGAGGGTGCACTTGATCCCACTGACCATGTCACCAACAAAGATGTTAAACAGCGCCGGTCCCAACACCGATCCCTGAGGACGCCGCTCGTCACTGCTCTCCACTGGGACATTGAGCCATTGGCTGCAACTCTTTGAGTGTGACCAAAGAATATTACTTGACTGCAAATAATAGACCATCTCGTCACTACCCAGGCCCTAGCAGGAAATGAGCAGCCACATTTTGAAGGGAGCAGGCAAGGCTGACTGTGGGCATGTCCTCTTCCAGCTGCAGCTTTACCAGCTGGAGAAACTGTTGCCGTAGCATGGTGCTCTGTTGCTGTCACCTCTCCAAGGTTGTGCTTCCAGGTCTGCCAGGCAAGATGCTTCAGAATGTGATGCTTAAGCCTTTTTAGTCAAAGCTATTCCCCAGTTATAGCACAAGCCGTATAGATGCAACACAACGTGAGCAATGCTGCTATTTCAGGTGCAGCAGAGGACCTGTGGGCAGATGTTCTCACTGTACTTGCACGTGCAATGGCATCTGGGAGCATTTAGTCCAAAAAGGGTATGTGTGAACTTCACCCCTTTTGGCAGCCTCAGTGTTAAGTTGAGGTGGTGAGCACTTGCTCATGGTTTAGCCAATAGTCAAAGAACAGATATTTTACACTTAAATCAACCAGGCTGGTTTTCTGTTTTCATTCCTTTTTTTTTGACCACTTGATTGAACTGCATGCAGCAACACACAAAAGTCGTCTTTAAGATACTTCCTATTTCACTGAATAGTAGTATACAATTCATTCACTTTCTTCAAACCTCTTTCAAGTTCAATTTTGATTTCTGCCCCACTATTATATTCCTCAGTGTTTCGTCTGTAGAAATAACCTTTTATGAATCTTGAGTTCAGTGCCCAAATTCCCTACAAGTTTTAAGAATTCCCTTCTCTGAGTAGTACATGAATTAAAGACACTGAAGAGAGCCCTTTCAATGTGAAATACATAAAAGCAAATGGGAATATAAAAACACAGAATGCAAACAGAAAAATGCAAACACAAATGCTTTCCATAATACACTGGAAAGCAAATGAAAGGGTAAGGTTTTTGACAGAGGAAAGCAATTGTCTAGGAAAATAAAAATTATAAATCTTTAGAAAGGAATATTTGCAGTGTTTTTTTCTGAAATGGGGAGAAGTATACTGGACAAGGTCTCAAAGTTAATCAGATGCTGTGCTCATTTAAGAGTCTTAAAGAGCAGACATTGCCTGTCTGTCATGCAGTTGTATGTCTGTCAACTGTCTCTTAGGTTGAGGCTCTAGAGGATCCCAGATGTGCCAGTGGAACCTCAGGAGCCAAAAACCTACCCAAACTGTCTAGAATTCTTATTTGTCTTGATTTTTTTTTTTTTTTCTCTTCTGGCAAGTTCAGAAAGGTTAATGGAAACAACTAGTTAAGAGTAAAGTTGGACCTAAAGTGTTCATTACCTAACAATTTATTTTTCATCTTCCAGAACCCTTTTTTTTTTACAGTCTTAAACAGTCTACTTTAAAAGAAACACTTTTTTTATGCTTTCCCCTGTTTCTAAACAGTGGAGAAGTACTGAAATGCAGTGCCAAAGCCTTTTCTTCCAGTATTTCCATCCCATTAGAAACCACAAAGTGAGGCAAATGCTGAGAGCAAGCCTCTTCTTGCAAAACTTCCAGTTCAATCTACTGAACACAGAGGTTTGGATGAGTTTGATTAAGCTTGCAAAGGTTGACTCAGTACTTCATCCTCCACTGCTAGGTAAATTGAATCATGGGATTTATAAAGAATAAACCTCGCCAGACAAACCTGATTGCATTTTTGATGGAATTATAAAATTAGCAGATGATGGGAAAGCAGTAGATGTAATATATCTGGATTTCAGGAAAGCATTTGATACTGCCTCATGAAATCTTACTTGAAAAATTAATTCAGGTTGGCTGCAAGTAGAGCACTGTCATGTGGGACAAGGAGCTCAAACCTCATGAAAAAGGACAGTGACAAGAGGCAGCAGAGACTGGCCTGTGCTCCTGACCTCAGCGCTCTGAGGACATCACCTCTGGTCCTCCATGAGGAGATACAGCCGCAACGCTCTCTGTGGGCTCCCGCCGAGTCTGGATGTGCTGCCATGGTTGTACTTGATTAGGGTGGAGGACTGGAATTTAGCCTGCTGATGTGACCAGGTAATGTGCAACCCATCCGCCACATGGGATGGGGGCTTGGTGTCACAGCAGGAGTCATATGCTGCTTTCCTGGAAGTCAGTGATGCTGGAATCTGAGAGAGAAAGTTGTGGGTTTTCTCTTCAAAGGGTGCTGGGGAATGGGGGATAATGAAGGCAAAATTCACCTGCCTTGTTGGGGAAGGGGTGAGAGTCCTTAAAAGCATGATTATCTACCAGGTAAAGTAAAGGAGACAGAGATCTTTGAAGAACACAAACTCTCCCAAGACTGATTTGTTCCTTTATGTCAAGGAAAAGAGACATTACACTGTTATATAAAATATTCTGCTGTGATTTCACATTTCATTCTGAAGGCATCATCCTGAGAAAAAATATTGACAAACAGAGGTAATTTTAGAGAAGGATCAAAGCAAAATGTCCAGATGCTGATGTGACAGAATTTATGTTTTTATATACACACACATATATATATATGTATAAATAGCTTGGCTAAAATGCAACCCGTGGGGGCTTGGCAAGGTACCAGCATTTTGAGGCCATAAGAAGACAAATACATTTGGCCTTTACCAGTCAATTCAGGGATACTGCAGCTGACTCCAGTAGGAGTTTCCTGAGGAAAAGATGGATCCTTTGGGTTTATACAGAGTAGCTGACTGTGGAGAAAGTGGCAAACTGGGATGAAATCAGTAAAAGAAATTAGTTGAAATAAAGGGAAAACTCCTAAGAGTGTACATCCTACAACGTTCCCAAGGAAAAAGTAAATAGCTCATCCATCAGAACATTTACATCTAATTTGGATAAAAACTAGTTTTTTTCCACATGGATTCCCCTGGACCCTGCCAATTCCTTGAAAGCTCACAGGAGTCTCAGTGGGATTTGGTTACACCTCAGCAGAAGACAAGCCCTTATCCACCCAGTAGAAAAATATTTCTTCTGGCTATCTGCCATGTAGAAACCAGATCTTAGCATTCATTTCAGTTCCTTCTTTAGGTTTTTCACATGCCGTCTCTCCTTTCCCGCCCGTTCTGCATGCCTTTGCCCTCATTGGTAAGGGCCAGGTCTGCAGCTGCAGAAGAGCTTAGTTCGTGCCATGCTCTACAGAACCTGTTCCCAGCAGCATCGATTCCCATCAGTTTCACTTTGCAGGAAGCACTGCTGAAAGGGTTTCTGCACTGGAGCATCCTGCAGGTTTTGACTGTGCAAAGGAGGTTAACTCTTATCATCTAGACAGGGCAGATTTGGCCATGCAAGCTACCAATTTGTTTATCTCTCTTCAGTGGTTAGTCTTTTTTTAAATACTGGAAGCTCAAATCTAAAAATCCACTGCTTTCCTAAGACCTTTTAAGTCAAATTTCAAAAGCAGTCTTTTATTGCTGGGTTATAAACCCCTTTACACAAGGAAAGCTTTAAGTCTGAATATTAAAGTGAAGTGTTTAAAGTTCCTTTCTGGATTGTGAACCTATTATTAAAGCAGGATGGAAACTAGTTTGCAGTCTGCCTTTTACACAGAGCATCCATACTGCCAGAGTCCAAAATGAAGTCACTTTTTTGGATTAGGCACCAACCACAGAAGGCTTAGAAATGCCACTTGTAATTAAAAACATTGTGCCTGGATCCTTCTGTCTTTATCAAGGTTAAATGGCCACTGAAAGCAATACAAGTTGAGACTGAAGAACAACAGCAAGCTCGTGTCCTCTATTTTCTAATATATTTAACTGTTTATGGATGCTAGGAAAGCTTTGTACATCTTGTATGTTTCAACAGTAAAATGGATGCAATTTCCTCTGACTTTGATAGTGATTGTAATAACAGTTAGTGCTCTGTGAGGCCAAGCAGAGCCACCTTTCCTTGTCCCCTTCTCCATGCCATATGAGATTGACTGTCAACCCTTCAGTGTGGACAAATGTGTGAGCTGTTGTTGCAGCTTTCTTTGTTTTTTTCAGCTCTATCTGTTGTATTTCTACTAATGCCTTGTCTACTTTATGGATCAAAGACTTTTATCTAGCCGCCTGGAAGAGCTTAGCACAATGCAGCCCTGATCCTGCCTGAGCTATCACAATATCAATACTAACTGCACAGCATTTTAATTCTTAAAAATGTTATGTAAACTAGACGGGCTTGGTTCAATAAAGGATGCATGCAGGTACCTGAAACAGGGCTTGATTGGAACTGAAGAGCTAAGCAGAATATGATAGTCTAAAATATCCCACTCCAGCTACCGGCAGCTGTTGGGTTAATAGGCCTGTTCCTTTTCAGCTCAACATTTTGCTGGGCACCACATAGTCCAGTTTGACATCTCCTGCCTTAACTTTCACTGCACTATAGAAAATACATGCCTTTCCATTCAGGTTCCCTCCACTGCCCCTGTTAAATATTCTCAGGATATGTTACATAGGATCAGACCTTTCCAATTATACAGCTCTAGCCACATTTTTTCACCGTACTGCAGGGACAGAAGAGCAGAAGAGACTTGGCTAGCTGGAAGATAGACCCAGCTCACCACCTCCCCAGAACCATATGCCAGATTCCGTGAGGATTACGTAGAAAAGGTGAACATCACCCTGCAGACTAGTGATCAGGGCATTTACCTTACTCCCAGGGCACATTCTGCAGCTTGCTGGGTTAGACCATCATCAGACAAGAATGAAGAAGAGTGTTTTGGGCACAGTTTAAAACTCAAGAGTTCCCCTGATCTGTTGACTGCTCTCGAGGCGTCTCCCCAGTCTGCAACTTGTCTGCCATCTGGGACTCCATGCCTCACTCAACAGCCCCTGGGTTTACAACCAGTCCTAGGCTCCCCTCCTGGGGATGGAGCTTAAAAGCCACATAGCTGCTTTCCCCCCCCCAACACAATATTCTCAGTATCAGTGAATCCTTTGCAACCACATCTTTTTAGAGGGATCCCCATTTCACCATAAATCTTCTGTGCCCAAGTTTAGATTAGTCTTTCTGATAAGGACTCCCAAATGTGCTGAATTTGGCATGAAGTTATTTTATGCACTTAGCAGACCACAAAGCAGAGGAGAAATGCCAACAGCTCATTAACCCTTGTATCCCCCTCCTTTTAACCATATTCATTATATCATTTACCAATGCAGTAGAAGTACTATGGCCAACTGTCAGGAAAGACTGGAGGGTCAAGTATAGCATCCAGGCATCCAGTCCTGGAGCTGCTCAAGTGAACAACAATAGGTAAATTCCCCACTGGGATGCACTTGTTCCTCCACCACACTAATCCATGATGAATCTCAGCTGAACACCAACCTTCAATTTTTATATTTTTTTTCTTAAATGCATCTATAAATCTGGATGTCATACTCCTTATCACTTCACCCTGGTGCCATATGTCTAGGTGGTTTACAAAATCCCAGCCTACAAGCAAGAGTAAAGTTGTGGGTAAGAAACTGCTGGCGATTTCTGATCCAGTGCTGGTCAGAGAGTTTCACAGATGATCTTCAGTTTCTGTCACCAGTGGCAATGTCTTTAGAAATATTACAGCCTGCAACAGGGGTGGAAGGGCTAATAGTACTAATATCGTACAATTTAATTCCGGTTTTGTCAGTGAATCAGCAGTATTCGGAGAGCTGTAAATCCTTGTAATTCTTGCCTGCTGACAATGCAGGATGGTGTGCCGAGCGTCCGTGCCGTGCTCTGGAGGGGTGGTTCTGTGGACACTGTTGAGCCAGTGCCTTGCTGGAAGACCTCTGGATTGCTGCCATCAGAGCCAGGGTCAAGAAATACTCCTCGGTGAAGTAAAATCTAAGGTAACGTTATGCAGTGCGGTGAGGGACTCTGCATCGCGTGTGTAGGTGTGTTACACTAGCTAACAGCATAACAAGGCACAGCAAGGCAGCCACTTCTTATTTTTGTTTTGTTCACATGAAGATAGCATGTGTGTCTCAGTGAAAAGTACAGGCTTTTTAGTATACTTTAATTGAATGTGAAGGTTTCTCTGTTCCCTTCTGGGGTGCTGGAATGCAGGGCTGGAGATAAGGCAAGCACTAAAAGCAGGGGGTAACTGGGGCCCTGTTGTCTGTGGACAGGTAGGGCAAAAATCACAAGGGAAATGTGTATGTTATTAGCTGTCTCAGTTAATAAAAACTGAATATATTTGACACATTTAACAGTTTAAATATCTCTTTAAATGTTTTACTGGCAACATTTTAAAGCCATAGATATTTCTGCACTGAGCCGTGGAACTGTGAAGGAGTTGTCTCATGTTTTGAGCATAGAAAATGTCTAGAAAGGCAAAAAGGGCAGCTTTAGGTATGGGAAACTGGAAAAAATCCTGCATATGCTGATACTTCTTTATACACGCACTTATATTTGCAAACACACACATACACTCTTTGTGCAAAGCTTTTGTTCTGAGGGAGTAGATTAGGGTGGAACTAGGAACAGAACAGACTTTGAATGCAACAGCTGTAAGAGGACAGTAAGAGGAAAACACTGAAAGCCAAGGACACTGTCAGGTACAAAGCTGAGATAGGAGATACAAGAAATGCATAAAAGTGGAAGGATGATCGTACACTTGGATGGAAGAGGTGGCAAGGCTGCTGAGCTCTAAGACACATGTCAAACTTTAGTATTACACCCCCTACACTGTCCTTCCCAAGAAGGCTACCAAAGGTGACACAGCACATGTGGTCAAGGGGAAGAACTATCAGAATTTCTCTTCCCACAACTATTAATGTGCGACCAAATACTTCTCAATGGGATGGAGGCAGTGTGTGTGACACTGTCACAGGTCTAAAGACCAAAGTCACACGGTTATAGATGTTTACCATCATCAAGCAGGAACTTCAATGAGACCATGCTTCTCTGCACCACATTACCAGAAAAGGGTTGAAGAACAAATTGAGATTCACTGATAAATTATGGCTTGTATCCTGCTACAAACACCGCCTTAGCATTTGAAATGCATGACAGAAAACTGTCCTAAATGATCACTGACCTTCAAACAGAAGGGGGAAGAAAGCCAGACCCAACTTGACAATGTCTTCTCTGAAGCAAAAAACCCTATATTTAACTGGATTCTCATGAAAGATCACGTGTGCCACAAGAGGATAAATTTGGAGCATTCTCAGTTTCAGAGTGAATATTTTATATAAACACACTAAACAGTATAGGAAAAATACAGTGCTCTCCACAACAGTAATGCTCAGTGAGCTAAAAAACCAGACTGGGCCAGATCTTAGTTATAATTCCCAAAGCAACCTATTCTTGAGTAAAAGTCTCCTGAGAGATACCTTACATAATAGGAAATTGTGGATAATCACAGAAAATACATCAAAGCCATTTCAGATATTTCTAACACAACAAGTATATACTAAATGTTAGAGAAAAAAAAAAATCTGCACATTAACATTTCAGTTTTTATTTTGTATGGGTTGGAATATTTCTTCCACAGGCGGGGTTTATAAATTTGATAGGGCATGGAGTTCTGACCAGTCTGCTGTGTGTTATATTCAGACTGTATGATCTCAACAGGAGAGCACAGAAAGGGAACAGACATAGCGGATCAGAAGCAGTCAGGGAACATTAACTGCATACATGCATAATTATTACTACAGTGACCTGATGGAAATTTTGCAAGGATTTCAAAATACTACTGTGTACTAGAAGCATGAAGAATGAAACCTTTCTCAAGCCCTTTTGTGTTTCCATACACATGCTAACAAATAGAAATGAAAAATAATATTATAAACAGATACTAATTTGTAACAGCCTCTCAAATTTCAGTAGGGATTTTCAAGAGAGAGTAACCGAGTGCTTTGAAAATGGTCGAAGACTGCAGTGATACATAAAATCAAATTGGATGTTATTTCTATGTAGCCCATACAGGAATAATTACAAAAATAACAAAATGAGAGAGGGGGAGGGACTCTTACTGATATAGCCTTCACAGTGTGTGTTGGGGATCCATCTGTCTGTCTCTATATGTGTGTTTGTTGATTTTCTATGTTATGGAAGTATTATCATAACTTAAAGGTGGAAAAAGAAAAAAATCAAATTTATCACACGGGTTTTTTTCAACACAGCACCATGGTGTTGAACACTGTGCACTAACTTTGTCAGAGCGCTAGGTCAGAGCTGGGGACTGCAGAGTTTTAAAATATGCTGAAATTAATGAAACACAATCCACTGATCCATGGTTTTATACCAGCCTGTCTCAGTCTAAGGTCAAACTAGAAAAGTTTTCTGACGAGAGCTGTAGGTCTGATTCTCTTTTAGCTTTGCTGCTGAATTAGCTGGTTAGCAAAATAAGTACAATATAACACATAAAATCCTCCAAAAGAAAGAAAAAAAATCTACAAATTTAGGTTAAAAACAAAAGTTATGGTAACGTTAGTGTCTCTAAGTTTTGCAATAATCCTCCAGTACTTTTGCATCCCAAAAGGCTCCAGATGTGACCAGCCACTGCAAAATGGCAAGTTGTTTATCAGCATTCTGCATTGCAAACTGGCACCTGTAATTTCACTCTCACTTTGCATCAGCAGAATTAAGATATCCAGAAAAACCCTACTAAGACAGGTTTCTGTGTATTAATGCGTAAACATTTATAGTAAAATGCCCTGGTTTTCGCCCTCAAGGTGAGGTATACAGCATCCGATTCTTCCTCCTGCTCAGCTGCATGTATGCAGCAAGATCCAAGTATTTCTCTCTGATGGGTGTTAAGGGTAGCTGTATCAAGCAAAAGAGAGAAAATGAATATAAACCAGTTACTGACAGCAGTTATTAAACACTTGATTTTTTTCCCCATCTTGCCACGAACTGCTTTTTTAAGCTGTGAGGACCAGAGGCAGCAGAGTGATGGGCCTTGCCACTGCCCACCCATGGGCTCGCTGGCACAACACTCACACTATATATATATAATGTATATGTATGTGCTGACCAGATCCTGCAAACTTCACTTGTGCCCACAGTCTCTACTGATGCAGCCATCACTTTGAAGAGATAATGGGGTCCCAAGCTCTTGCAATCACTGACAGATTGTATGGGGGAAGGTATGGGGAGCCTGAACGCTTGTGCAGAATTTGAAAATTGCCTAGTTTTGATTGTGTTCCCTTCCTGATCTGGTCTATTCACAGCTTCATTTTGTTTTGGGGAAGAAAGCTTCCTCCTGATTACTTCTTTCTAAAAATGAGTGCCACCTTCTTCATTTTTACAGGTGATGAATTCTGTTGTTGATAAAAGCTACAAAATAAGGCATGCTACACTCAAGGGGCAGATATATTTTCAGAAAGTCACCTCCTTATTTGTGAGAAGCACCTGCCAATTAACATGCTTAAAAATATCACTAGAGTTATGTAAGATCTTTCAAAATTCTGCTTCTTGACTCTGCAGTACTTCACCTATTACTAAAAGTAATCAAGCTTCAATATGCTTTAAAATAAACTCAAAGCCAAACAGCCCTAATTTCATATAAGCAAGAAATTCTTAACTTCTTCCTCTTGTGCATAATTATTCAAACCTGAGCATACGACATGCAGCCTGATCTTGCACTAATGGTCTTGCTGCAAGTGTGACTCTGTGTCCCTGGTCAAGCACCCTCCAAGCATGGTACCAGTGTTACCAGCCACACCATCTTTCTCCATTAATGATATATAATACGTGTGACACTGCTTACAATTTATTGGCATTCGGGCCGCAATGGCTGAATGAACTCCAGGCTCAGCATATCAAGTCAGCTGCCCAGGGTCATTCTGGTCTCACATAATTTTGCTTTTCTAAATTTTTTAAGCGAAGACTATATGAAAATTACTCTTCTGGAGTAGGTTCTGGCAGGTACCTTCTTTGGCAATAGGTGCAGTTTTGAGGGTCAGAGGAGAGTGATTTCAGGTAACGTGGGTCTCTACTAGGAGTTACACATACATCTGAGCTACAAAGAGCACAAGGGCAGGATAAACGTGCTGCTTGTGGCACTTCCAAGTTTGTGCTGTAAAATGCATTTAAAGTCAATGGGATTTATGTAATACAAATATTAGGTCCTTCATAGCTACTGTTTATTATACGGTGTGTTAGAAGCAAAAAAAGGTTTTCTGGCTTAAAATTATAGAAGATAATGAAAGTGATACACGGTATTTTTGTTTTCAGGAACTGATTCAGGCCACTGATGTTAATGAGAATTTTTCTTCCGTGAGCTTTGGATCAGGCTTTAAGGCTACAATGTCTAAATAAAAAAATAAAGAAAGAAAAATAATCATCCCACACACTTTATCATTCACCACCCGCTTAGAGATTTTTAGGACTGGACCTCTGATGAGGGAGGACCTTTTTTTTACTGCAGGTGCTCCAGGAAAGTAAGAAGAGCTGGTAAGCGTCTATTATTTCCATAGTCTTGCAGCTTCAGTAAAACCAAATATATTTAGCCTGATGACTTGATTCTCTCATCAGAAAGATATGTGAGTAAGAATTGTTGTCTATCTTGTAAAAACAGCACTACACTTGTACATGCATGTGTAGAACTGTTAAAGATTTTACAAGATACATGGGAATGTGTGCCTGCTTATCTAAGGAAAGAACTGAGCTCAACATTTTAAAAAAATCCACCCTCTAGCCGAGACCTTGCCTGCCAAGTTTTAGCTGTGTGTTCTCTGTTTGAGGCACATACTCCCACATCCTGCACTGAGAGGTGAATACACTCTTTAATTTAGAGTGAAGATTTAGGAGCAAATTCTACTTTCATTTACATCATTAAAATCCTAATGAGGCTGTAAATCAGGGTAAGAATATGGCTGAGGTCGATAGGGTTGGATGGATTTAAATGACTGTAGAATTTGTCCATTTTAGGTGGAAATATAAACCAGACTAGCCAATGTAGAGCGCAGAAACAAATATAAACGCAGAAAGAAAAAGATTTCACATTCTTATTAAGATCTGAACGGAGTAAGAATAGCCCCCAATTTTGGGTCTGAATGGTTTGCTTCTTCCCGAAAAGAGGTAACAGTGAAAATGTTTACTGTCCTAACTCAAAATGATGAATAACAAATATGTTAAACTGGCCAAATAATAATTTACAAAGGTTTGAAATGCAATTGTTTTGCTGAGACATCCTCGATAGGGTAGTAATTAGAATTATGTTTGTGTATTTCAGGGTTTACAATTTTCTTTAAACTATTAACAAAACTTTATGTATTTATTTCCAAAATATAACACCACAATTATCCATGATTTCCTTTTTGTAAGTAGTCTCCAATATTTCAAATATCGTATGTGGAATGATCTGGCAATATATATGCATTATATTCACTGAGAGCTTTGGTTATGCACGGACAGTGAATTTGTTCTTGAATTTGAAATCGCAGTATGCTTAATTATGCCAAAATGCAATCTCAATTTGGTTTTTATTCTGTATTGGAAAAAAAAAAAACTTGAGAAAAAACCCCCAAACCAAACCTGCAGTTGGTATCATATTCTACATATGTAGTTATTGCTTAATAGTTTTGTAGGCAGTGCATGTCTAGGATGGTGTTGTGCATCGAAGCAGCTGCCGTCTCATGAGATGATGTTGATGTGGCTTGTCCCAGGCAGGGTTGACACGATGCCACCTCTTTTTTCCTGTCTTTCTCTCTTTCCCTGGCTCACTTTTATTTAGTGATTCTCAGTTTTCCGTTATATTTGAAGTCTCAAATAACATTGTTTTATAGTGTTTCAGTACAAGAGAGCATAATTTAGAAGCTGAAAAAAGTATGCCCTGTCCAGACTACTAGTTTAAATGGAAGCCTCCAAGCACAGCCCATGGAATCAGCCTCTCAGCTGAGCTGCAGCCAACTTGTTTTTGTATTCCTTAAAAAGACATGCAGCACTTCCAGGAAATACAGGACAATAAACGAGTCACTAAAACAGTAGTTGTTTTCATTAAAACACACAGTAATGTTATCATATATAAAATTTAATATTAACATTCCAGGGCAAAATTATTTCTGATAATGAGTAGAAGCATAATATCAGGGACCGTTTTTTCTTACAAATAATATTAATATGAGCTGATGCAAGTGGTGAGATTGCCTAATACCATTTTGCTGACACAAGACATGTAATGAGAATCTATGGAATATGGCATATAAGCCCATTGTCTTGTGAGCAAAGCTCATGTCTTCAAAACTGCACAGCAGCAAATCTGTGATTTAATTGTGAAGCTCTTTCCTTACAGACAGCATTAATTTCATATAACACCAATGTTAATTATGTTTATATTAGAGAGATACAAACATGATTACTGTTTTTTTCTGAAATGTGAAGGGAGGTTTTAAAAAACAAGACAAAATTCTGTGTAAGATTTCAAACCTGCAAGAGAATTTGTAGAAAAAGAATTGCATTTAACAGACTTGAAAATTAAAATTGTTAGAAATTTGTCCTCTGTTATATGTGTCATGATCCCAGCTCAAAATTCTCTGTTTTCTTTGAAAACTGTTCAGTATCTATTTTCCTGTATCCTTTGATCTACCTCACAATATCATAACACATCCCAACACTTGAAACAGACTTTAAGACTGGCTTATGCAAAGGGCAGCATCTAAGGGAATGAAAAGGTCTGAGGATTTGTACTACATTGTTGAAATTGCTTAATATCTAGAATTCTTGAGAGTCAAGTCGGTGATCCGCAATGCCCTCTTTGTAGTTGCTATTTAACCTAGGAGATAGTAGTTCCTAAGTAAATGTAAAACCATGTGTGCATAGACATACTTCCTGATTTAACGATTACATAATATTACATACATTAAAAACAGTAAAGCTTATAATTAGATTTCTGGTGAAAACATTTACATTTCTCAGTCTAAAATACAATATGCATTAAATGTTTGAAATATTTGCTTAAAATGTGCTGTTTCTATGAACAATCCTAACAGTAAACCTATTAGCTAAAATATTCACAGAAAGTAAACAAAAGGAGCATGAGCACAGCCAAATCAAATTCAACCTTCTGTCTTAGTAAACACTTGTGGAAGCTTGTTTAAAAGCATGTTGCTTGCTCTGTCTCAGAGTCCCTCTGTGATAGGCATGGAGTCTTTCAGAACTTCTAAATACCATTCTTTCCAGAACTACAAAACATATAAATATACATTTGCTCCCAAACAACAACAGAAGAATTTTTATAGAAGTAAAACAGCGTAAGGCAGCAAAGTCAAGCACTCAACAGCCAGGAAGTCCTGGCATGAGTCTTGCCTGAGAAGCTGTACTTACTACCCATGTGCATGGTGATGCAGTCTTGCAGGACATGTACTTAGGTAATTTTTTTTGAAAGATCACCTGCTCATTTAGCGCATGGAACAGTTTTACAAGCTAACAGACTTATGTATAGCATAGTACACTTCTTTGGCCCCATTGTGAAAACAGAACAATTAACTTTCTCCTAGGTTTGCCTACGATTTCCATATGTTTATAATGTCTGGAGGTACAAAAGTATTCATCAGTTCATTTTCAGAACGACTGCGAAAATAACAAGGGTGCAAACTGAGGTAAAGCGAAATAAAAAATTTACACATTTGGTGACAAATCTGTGAATGTCCGTGTTCTTTCTTCTGACCAATTAGCATTTTTATTATTTTGTATGTTCATTTCCATTAGGAGCTTAAAGTCTACATAGCTGCCCCATTGGTACCTGTCTCCAAACCGTGCATTTTCAACCCTAGCCCCTTTTTGGCTGCTGTCAACCCTAGAGATGTCCACAGTACAGAAAGATGTATAAATTTTCCTTGTTAAGGTTATCTAAGCTGGTCTGCTTCTGGGCATACCTGGAAACACATCCGTCTTGTCAACACAGGCAATTTGGCTATCACAGCCCTGTCAAGAGCTGCAGTCTAAATATCCCTTGACTTAACCTCACTTACGTGTTTGGTGTATTAGAAATCAGAATGACTGGCTCAACCTGTGGACGGAGTCTCAGGAAGGTACCCTTAATCACCAATCTGCCATTTTCTGAAAGTACATGGAAGACACTAAGGACAGTGTAATAATGCAGGCTGGGATTCGACACACAAAAACCTTCTCACGGTGACATCTGATGCGGAAATATCACAGTATTCAAAGACCTTGATGCCTGAAGGATGACACCTCTAATAGCAGATTGCCTCCTAGTGCCACGCGAAGGTAATGACTGAGAAGGCAAAATACCAGATCACCAACACCAACACAGGTATTTTCTTGTGAGTCCTGCATTTAATTAATGAGTAGATTTCTTATTACGAATTTTAATGCCTCCTTCTATGAGTGGGTCATCATTTTCAAACGAAGAGTAAAAATAATCTCAAATTTGCTTAAAAAAAAAAATATAATCAAAAAGACCCTTTCATCCACCCCCAAAAAGGTTGTTTCTGGTTCCTATCATGAGTTAGAGAAACACCTTGTTTTAAGAAGTTTGTACCAGGGACATTCTGCCTCTTTTTTTGTCTACTTCAAACTTTAATTTAGCCGAATCAACCACTTATTTTATATTCTGGTGTAATAAACCTTTACTGTCTCTTTACGTATATCATATATATGATGGGGGAAAAAAAATTTTTGTCTTACATCCTTGGGGAAAAAAAAAAAAATGTCTTACATCCTTTTTTCTTTTGAGGATGTCTTTTGGAAGCACAGCTCCTCCATCTTCTTTCCAAAAATGATATACATGATCTATACTTCTCTCTGCTTGCTTGGCAGAAGTAAAACAATTTTTTATCTCCCACCCTTCAGATCTTTGAGTAAGAACAGTCAAGTGAATTTCACACCTCACACAATTGCAAAGGAATTACAGGCACATTGAGAACACTTGACTCAGTTTGCTTTCAGGATAATGTATTTTTGGTAAGAAGTAAAATTTACAGTATATAAAACATATCTTTGCAAATGAAATCTAGCAGCATAAGGAAACATTATATATATATATTTCACTTTAAACATACATTTGAGAAAACAGAAGAGAATGCCCAGTGTAGTATCTAGCAGCCTTAGACAAAGGAGACAGAATTGCTTCATACATGGCTGAATGTGTTTTGCAGGGATCAAATGCGAATATGTGCACAGATCAAAGGGGGCACAATGCAAGTCATAATCTTTCCAACACTCACCTCAGTTTACACAAAGATCCCCATGATGTGGTGCAGACTTATCTGCACCACTCCACTTGCCAGCTGTAAGGAGGAAAGCACCATAAGTTAAAAACATCAAAGTGTGCTTTTGTGTTGCCCCAGATTACAAAGCCTACCGTGGAAACTGAGCAAGCCTTCTCATGGAGCCTGTTCTGCTCATGGAGAAGGAGTGTGCAACTTTCCTGTGCAGGAGAGGAGGAGGAGGAGGAAGGAGCCCTGAGGAGACAAAAAAAAGGCAGGAATGTTATTTATTGAAAAACTGACTGAACGAACTTGCAGAAATTACTCAGCTTCTTTCATTCTGAGTGCTCCATGTATCAAAAGTCCTTTAAGATCTCTTAGAAGTGCCACAACACTACTTCTTGCACAAACAGCAGTGAAAAAGCCTTGTTTTAGGATGAATGCCACAAATAAAGTAGCACTTCTACCATTAGTGTAATTTCACTCTGGTCAGATCCTTAATAGATTAAACCACTTTGTCTCAGAAGCCTGATACAATGCAAGAAACGATGGGAACCCTGAGTATCCATGGGAATTAATGTTTATCTTTGGAAGGTCAAAATCTATCACAGTTTCAGTTTTCAGCTTAACATAGGGACAGAGTTCCTAAGGTTCAGCTCTTTAAAAAACCTGTAATAAAACTGTCTAGAACAAAAAGTTTGACTTGCTCCCACAGGATTCATTATTTCCCAAATAAATGCAATGTGGCATTTCAAGATGTTTATATTGGGACTTCACCAGTTGTTATATATATGAAATGTAATAGTATTCAGTAATAGTTCATGGCAGAGTTCTTTTTAAAATGTAATATAGTGACAGCATTCAGACATATTACATATTTCATTTGAATAAGAAAAAGTTTATGATTCGCTTGTGTTACAGAAATTGTATTTTACTGTCATTATCAAAATTACATTATGTAAGTACTGCACAATTTTAATACCAAATTATCTTTTCACAGAAAAAATGTGTGGTCAATTACAGTGTATTAAAATCCCAAACACCATATTCATATTACATTACAAACATTTTTTGTGCATTGTCTCTTCACTGTAGCTTCACTGTTTCATCAGATATAACCTCACGGTTGAAATTTACAAAAAATGGTCTGAATTGGAAAGTATATACAGTAGATATTGATATTGGGATCTGTTACGCTAAATATACATGTTAATTGTCTGTGTGCTATTATGCTTATCTTTCTATGGATTTTTGGCTAATTTTCCAGGTCCAGAATATTAACAGGGTTTTTAGTATGCACAGATTAAGATATTCTATTAGGGATAGAATGGCTAAATGGGTGAAACAAGAAATGCAGTAAAAAGCTGTTGTCTGTGGAGTTGTAAATAGTTTCTAGCAAACATGTTGCTGCTTACTCTGCTAAGGCTCAATGCAGCAAAGAACAACTGGGCCTGGAGAATTGGATTGCTTTATTTGCTTGAATTCATGGGTGGCTCTTATTGCTCTAGGTCAGTTATTAATGAGGAAAAGGAGGTTAATGGAAATAGAGGATACACACAGTCCAACATTTATCTTTCTGTGAAACCCATGTAATATCAGATAAAACCAGTACTCATGCTGATTACAAAATCAGATGCTTTTCAAACATGTCTGAATTTAAACGAACATTTTTTAGTACATGACACGAAAGAGTGTAGCCCCAACAATTGATATACACACAATGCATTAATGCGACGCTCTAATTTCACATTAGAGATGGCTCAGCATCCAAGCTGATGCTGTTTCTGAGCAAGCTACTGATAAATATGTACTGCTGTAACAATAGAGAGTCTTCTCCTTTTCCATCATCCGGGGGAGTCCGTGCCTTTCAGTACACCACAATTATCCAAGCTCAAGGGGTGAGTTCATCCCCGTTCTCTTTCTTGGTTGTTCTGCAAACAGGCTAAGACAGCGCCTGGACTCTGGTGACAAGCATTCCTCCTTTTCTCCTGATTTTTTGTCTAATTTGTTTTATTGAAAAAGCTGCACCATCAGTATGAGGTCAAAGGACCGGGTTAAAAACCAGGAGATGGGGTGGAAAATAGTAGAAGAGGCACTACAGGACTGGTCTCTTTGAAATAGGCAGCTGTAGTCACACAGCACCAACTCTGTCCCCATTAGTGCAGTGCAATGCAGATCTACAGAGAGAGTTGTTGCTGTGAACCTGATGTCCACAATGTATTTTTGGGAGGTTTCACTCAAGACTGGTCCCATGGACAGAATGCTGTGTTGACTCAAATTGGATGGGTTCTTAGGGTTCATCTTTTGATTCAGCTTTATCTGACAGAAAACTGATCTGCACGCTTTATGATGCAAACAAAAGAATGGTAAGTTAGGATTGAGATCCACTTGAAAAACAAACTGGTTTGAACTAAAAGTGATAATGCAGATGGGCTCTTCAGGTCATTCTTTGCCATGCATTTCTGCATCTTAATTTATCTGTGCTTCCTCATATCTGAAAAGGAGAGATGGGCTGGAATAAAGAAGCAAACTTCTTCAGTTGGCAAGTAAATGCCTCTTGAATATGCTGAATTTCAGAGCAGCATTCCCAAACAATTCCGTAACTGCACAAACATTAGAGTGTTTTGATTTATCTTATTAAAGAATAGGTCTGAACAGTCACCTGAGAGCTGGACCTCCATTTGCTGTAAACCAGCGTAACATTAGAGCGGGTAGGGCAAATAAGGACAACGACAATGAACGCAGAGCATGCAATAATGTTTTACATTTTTAATCTTAATGTATGTGATGTCTGAGCGGTTACTGAAAAATGAATATAACTAATAGCAAAGGGAATACACATGTAAATCTACAATGATTAATTACTAGGATATGATAAAAAATGGAGAAATCTAGCATGTAGAGAAAAAGTGGTTTACCACAGCTGTTTGGGCATAGCTGATATCCCTAACTGGAAAAATCATGTCCTTACTATGGAGGACCGTGTATCCATGCTGGAGGAATTCATACCGTTTCTTGAGAACAGAGTAGGGAAGGACACAGTATCAGGGATGGGAACATATTTTGGACTATTCATTATGTACTGTGTAATGTCCATACCCTCTTTTCATTGGTATGATTTTATTTAGTATAAATCATTACTGTTACTGTACTACCGCAAAATCCCCATCCTTCAGTGCCTACTGCTGTGCAAACACAGACAAAAAGAGGGCTCTTGTTCCAAGAACTTTAAAAATGAGCAAAGGTACAATTACCCATGACACCTGACCAGGGGCTTACGGGCTTGGTGTTGCTCTACACTGACGTGCTGTATATAGTGTTTCAGCCCATCATCTGCAGGTACCATCATAACCAGGTTGTCTTGGTAGTGTACCCTGTCTTGGTCCTCTTTTGGCCAGTGACCAGATGGAGGGGAAGGGACTCTGCATACTCTTCTCTGGCACATCACAGACCAAGAGACAAAAATAACGAGATTCCACTACCAGTGTTTAACCTTTTAAGCTAACAGAATTGTAAGCGTGAAAAAATTTATTTGCATGAAGACCATGGGAGATGTGTGATGTCTTAATTCTAAATAAAATCCAAGCTTTTAATACAATTTTATAGGAGATTATAATTTTTACTATGTATAAGAAGCATTTAACTTCTGGTAATTTAGGAGACATTCCAATTCAACCATCCAGAAAGGCCAAATTATACATAATAAATGATTGTTGAGAAAGAGGTATCACGTTATCTGTCTTGTCCACAGCAAATTATAAAGCTATTCTAAACCACAAATGTTCAGTTCTTAATCAAAGAAACTACTTACAATAATTTTACTACAGATTTTTATATAGCTGTGAGGATGTACGTCTGATGGAAGGATGATAAAATGTTTTTATAAGATCAAATGTTATTTAAAAATTCATATTGCTGTATGTCTTGAAATTGTACTGGCAAATCTTTTCATTTTTCTCTCCTCTTCAGTATTGCCATAGGCTCAGTACTGCAGTCTTTACAAGCAAAAATATCCTGTATGGTTTGCCTACATGATGACATTGGGGGGGGGGGGGGGGAACGACACGACGGACGGGATGGGACACAGGCATTACAGCAGCCTCCGAGTAGTAACGATGACAGTGAGGTCCTGCTTCCTTAACCAAAGTCACTGCAAGTTTTGCCTGAGTGAGGAGGTTAGGATTGGGTACCTGGAAAAAAAGAAAATAATGAGACATAACTAGGAATAATGGGGTGCTATGAAGACATGGAAAATGTAGGTTGAATATCATTAAAATCTTCCTGACAGTGAGCTCTATTATATCAGGGAATAATCTCATTGACTTCAATGGGAGAACTGCCAGAATAAGAACTGAGCAAAGGCTGGAGTAGCCTTGGTCCTGATCCAAAGCCCACTGATATCAGTGGGGATATTTCCATAGATTTCAGTGGGGTTTGGATCAGACCCAGGGTGAACAGTGCAGGTACATTTGACTGAACCCGCGCAATTCCCAACCCTTTCTTCATAATTGTTGTGAATAGCTGTTAGATGCATCTAAATACAGGCAACACATGGTGTTACCGGTTCACTCAAGCACAGCTAAAGCTGATCAGTTTAAGAAGCATTTTCCATGTGGTGCAAATGCAAAGAAGCTGTTAAAATTACCCGATTGCTGTTGTGCAATCAGGTAATTTAAACAACAGAGGCTACCATGAAGAGCACAGGTGTGTAGTAAGGCTATACGGTGGTGTGGACTGGAGCTTATGTACTTCTAACACAGAGGGGTATGGAGGCTGGGCCTTAGCTGAATTAGAAATCTCTGATTTTTATTTTCATGCCTATGAAGGCAATGGGCAAAAAAGCAGGGAAGCTATGAGCAAGGAAGCACCAGGCACAGCATCAGATACTTGCAGAGCAGTGTGAAGGAAAAGTGAAGAAACAATCTCTTTTTTTTCATTCATCTTGTGTATACTCTTGGTAAATAAACTGGATCATGTCAGAGTTGCCAGCTCCTGCGTCTGTTTCTCTCCTCACAGACAAAACTTGCAGGAGTATAAACTTTAACTACTACCTGATTCAAGAAAGGCAACAGACTAAATATTTGTGGCTTATGCCTTTGCACATATAATCTAAATCATATGTTGTTTTGTAGACACCGGTGCTTAAATGCATTTTACTACTGGCTCCCACTGAACCTCAGTGAAGTGTCACAAATACCAAATATTAAAAATTAAATATTTTAACAGCAAACATGCTTTTGTCCTTTACTGAATTCTCTGCACCTGGGTCTTTTTTTCAGCACCTCAGATGGCTCTCCAGCCTATCCATATGTTTCTATCCTCAGCAACAGACTGGCAGTTACTTATGTGAAGGTTTCTGTTTCTCAGTAAAGTTTCTATTAGCTCATTGTTGAGTCACTGATGGGAGAAGGGAAGGGAAGCAAAGAGGAAGGCCTAAAGCTCATCAATTTTTTAAGTGATATGTGTACCACAGCCAGTGAGAAGGAGCTGTAGAAATCTGTGGCACTCACATGAGACTAATATAACCAGGTTAAATAAAACTGCTGCATTTGATCAAGTAAATTTATTAAAACCTCAGAATCTATGTATGGGGAAAAATGAATATACAACTTCTAAAATTTTAACTTGCAGCACTCATCGGGCTGTGACACATTTGGAGAGGGTTTGCAGTAGCTCCAGCATGTTGCTCTGGTTACTATGGTACTTTATGACTGTATTAGTTTAACCCAAAGCAAAATGACTGAAAAAAAAATAGGCAGCTGAAGACAAATTTAATTGACTGGCCCCACCTCTCCCATAATAATTTAAAGTTTTTCAATCAGACAAGTCATAGGAACTATCTGGAATATCCTCTAGTCATTGCAGTGCCTCAGTGCAGATTCAGTTCCAGACATACCATTCTGTATACCTGGTACATCTAACTTCATCCTAGAAAACTCCAGTGATGAAGGCTTCATCCTAGGCTATATATTCCAGTGTTTCTCTGGCCTCACTGTTAGAAAGATTTTCTTAATACCAAACCTACATCTCCCTAACTGCAAATTTATCCACCAGCAAACATGGAAAAGAATGCATTGCCTTTCTTTCACAGCTATTTTTTAGCCATTTGAAGTCTCGTACCATGCTTCTGTATTTTTCTATGTAGACAACACAGCCCCATTTCCTTCACTTTTCCCTCACAGATGAAGTTTTCTAGTCCTCATTCTCCTTGACTGTCCCTTTACTTTCTCTAGGTTCTTATCAAATTGTGGATCACAAGCCGCTCAGGCTGTACCAGAAGAGGCCTTATCAGCACAGGGTAAAGCAGGCTTAATTTGCAAGTTTTGAGGATGCCACTCCCAAATACGTTTCTCTGAAAAAATGTTCACCTCTTTTTGCAACAGTCTGAAGTTTTTGAATCTTGTTAAACTTTGGTTTACTAGAACTCCAGTACTTTTTTTCTGCAGTCCAAAGTCTGTCTTTTCCCTGTGTAGCTGGATACTACTTCCTAGGAGTGAAATTTTGCAGTTATTGTATTGAATTTCATCCTGGCTTTCAGAATTTTTCAACAAAATTTTTATCACCCTGTCCTTGAACGCAACTGTGGCTGCCCTCCACTCGCAGTTCTCCTCAGATGATAGAAACATTTTCTATTCTATTATCTAAGTTACTGCTAAAACTGCTACATAGTATTGGACCAGAAAAGACCCCAGTGTGGAATCCCATTTGATATGTTTCTACTGTAATAATGAACCTCTGATACCTATGATCTCAAAATACATTTTCAGTAAGCTGTTTAGTAGTTTCATGTAGCCATGTTTCTTTGCCTTGCACATGAGAATTATATGGCATAGTGACAAAAGCCCACTGAAGTCAAAGATGTATGATGTCTACTTCTTCTTCCTATTCTTGACACCCGTTACTCTGTCATAGAAGAAAATCAGATTGGTTTGACATGATTTGCTCTTGACAATTTAATGTTTGTTGCTACTTATCTCTTTGTTGTCGTTCAGAAGCCCATAAATAGTTTAACTAATTGGTCTATGATTGAAGTTAAGATGACTGATCTTTTGTGAGTTCCTCCTCTCTCACTTGTTTGTTCCTTTTCGGCAGTCTGGAACCTCAAACATCCTTCATGTGCTTTCAAAAATAACTAGTAATAATGCTGCAACTGCCACAGCTAGACCTCTAAATAATATCCAAGCTCAATTTCACCAGTTGCAACGCATTTTAATACATCTTATGTTGTTCAGGTATCCAAGATTTTTTCCCCCCAACTGTAGTCTCAGTTCTTACCCCTTTATCTTTGGTGCTAAAATAACTTTTGTTGTCTGACCATGGGGTTTGTTGCCGTTAAGATGGAAATTTTTAAAAATGGCTTTTTTAGTATCAGTATATTTTTCTTCTTTTTGAGAAGTAAACCAACTTTCTCCCTTGATTTTCTTCTTCCTACTACAATGCCTTTAGAATACCCTCCTGCTATGCTTTATATTTCTCATGAGATGTATTTCATTTTTTGTCTCGGCCCTTTTAATTTATCCCCATGTTTTTATACTCCTTTTTTTTTTTTTTTTTTTTTTTTCTTTGTAATTTGACCTAGTTACCAACTTCCTATGCTCTCTTCTTGTGTTTTAAGTCATTGAAACACTCCTGATTTAGCTACATTCACTCTTAATGTGCTTCTGCATTGGAAGAGTTTATGCTTCTGCCTTTAATACAAGTTTTTAAAGGCAAATCTATTGGGTATCTCAGCTTGTTTCCCAGAAAATCTTTCCAATTACATGTATTTATTGAATAATTACTTTGTGTCCGTTGGTTTTATTTTGCCTTCCCATCTTAAGGACCAGGAGCTTTGATATTTTATGGTCAGTCTCACCCAAGCTGCTTTACCATCTTCATGTCCTTAACCAGTCCCCAACGGCTGGCTTGAATAAAATCTGGAAGACCTTCCCTTTTTCCCCCACAATTCTATAAAATTGTTTTTAACACATTTCTAGAACTTGATGGTTTGCCTCCTATTTTTCTGGTTTCCTTACCAGATGTCCAGAGCAGTTAAATTTCTGCATTTCACCAAGTCCAGCGCTTTCACACAATTCTATCAGTTTACAAAAGCATCATTCACTTAATCTTCCCGCTTCAGTGGCATACAAAAGCCTACGCTGTGACAGTGTTCTTATTTTTTCCTCTTACTTTCACCCACAAACTTACAACCCATCTATCTTCTTTCTCACCCTGGACCTTAGAACAATTCTTGTATAATCTTGATATGCAAGAAAACACTCCCTCTCTTTTGCCCTCCCCACCCTTCCAGAGCAAGTTATACCCTTCTGTATTAATATTCTAGTCATGTAAATTACTTGAACAAGTGCCTGCTATGCCAATTAACTTGCAGTTTTGATCATGCACTGAGACTTTCAGCTCTTCCTGTTAATCCCCCTACTTTTTGCTATACAGAACCGTAAGATATTGAGTAGATGGCTTCATCCTTCTCCTTGTCCCTCCTATAACCCTATTATGAATATCCCTAGCTATTCTACTTGTAGGCCTTTGAACCGAACAACTTCTTTTCTAACAAACACATAGATTCTTGTAACAAATTCTCATTATTTCTAATTTAATGTCCTCATAACTAGGGTTGCAAGCCTATGCCATCCCAATTAACAAAGACAAATCAGAACAATTAATTTTAAAGACACTTCCTCCTCTCTAGCTAACTTGCAGGTGGCTGGAAGAAAGAAAGGAAAGGGCTGGCTAAAACAGGAGATCACATAAACTAAGCCTCCATATGAAGGCTTAGGAATGAGCCTTCATATGGAGGAAGTCACTTGTTCAAGGGAACCAGACTGAGACATGGAGGAATGTCTGGGTTATGATCAGGAAGGACAGAGGTCTAGATAAGATAAACAGTTAATTAAAATACTTTTTGGAGGCCTTTCTTCCCCAAATACTTATTCCACTGGTAAGTAAGCAATTGCCCAATTTCTGCATATCACTACGGCAAGGGGGAAAATTTTAGGCACCCATTTGATTGAGGTTCAAGTACATTGGCCACAACTGAAAAAAGGATAAATGGGATTTCCCTCAGGATGGGCTGAAGCATTTGTCCTGACATTTGGGGTTGCACTGACTGGTTATTGTCCTGCCGTCCACAGTCATGTCTGGCTTTGGGTGTCAGTCCCACAGCCACGCAGTTCATGCCATGCATCTGCACTCAGCGCAGAGTCAGATTTCAAGAGTGAGACATTTTGCACCTACACCTGAGCTCCTCTGCACACGGAAGCCATCTGGATTTTTTAGGACTATCAGCACAGCAGTGAACCAATATACACACTTTATAAAGGACTGAGACTTAAGAGCATGCTTAAGTCCCAGACTAATATAAACCTAGACCAAATCTGGAAAATAATACAGATATAGACTGAAACCAGTAAAAAGATAGAAATGCACTGAACTGTAGAACAGCTAAAACCTGGGGAGCTCCCGAGTAGCTCATTTACACCTCTGAAGGTAGCCCACATCATCAACCCAAAATGGCACGTCAGTGGCAATATTCAGACATGATCACAACTATTATCAGGTATGTGAAAAATCATAAAGTCTGACATTGCATTTTCTCTACTTTTTTTGAAGACGGTTTACGCTTTTTTTCTTTCATTTTTCTGATATTTGCAAAGGGAGATAACCACAGACTCCTTTAAAATAATGTAATGTTACCAGAAGTCATCAAGAACTCTACTGAAAAATATATAAAATAGTAGGCTGAACTAGGGGCTGAATTGAAAAGTGGTTTTTGAAATGCTTGTTAAAATAAGGCCCCGTTTTGAGGAAATAATGAAAAACGCGAACATTTCTGCTACTTAATAATATTAAAATTCCCTGGGTTACTGAAGCTCCACAGATACTTAGGGAAGCTATTAGAAAAAAATTGGGGGGATTTAGGAGAGCCTTTCAGCATCTTGTGAAAGCACATTTTCTACCAGATGTTTGTAAAGAAAGGAAAAAAAGAGTATTTTGATTCCATTGAATCATCAGCTGCATGAGAATCTTTGTCTTCTGAAAGCCCCTTAAGCACTTTCTCTAGATCAAATATTAAGAGGAACTTTTATTAATTATTTTTTTTTTTTTTTTCTGTAGATGATAAAGGCTGTGTTTGGAAGCTTCTCATAAAATTATCTAACAATTTGGGAGACAGGTTCCTATTTTCTGGGATCTTTCCAGAACATCACTAGCTAGAGTATGGTGGTATTTTTAAGACTACCAGAAGATGTTGTTTGTCATGCAGAACTCTCCCTGTCACAAAATCGTGTGTAAAATATCAAAATAATATATTTTAATGCCACTGATAATTGCCATCACTTAGTAAAAGCAAAAGCAAATCATATTCATGTGGAAGAATTTGCTTTCTCTCTCCTCAGGCTTTATTGAAGCATGATTTTCAAACTCTCTGTGATGATCACATGCATAATTGCTGCTGTTGCTGTTTTTCAATGCTTCCAGTTTATGTCACATTTCTAATGAAAACCAATACATAGCAGTCACCATGAATAAGCCAACGTTTACCAATAATGACCATACAATGGCATCTGGAATACCACGGCTATCGCCTACGAACGTTCAGAAAAAAAATACATGGGCAACTTGGATGCGACCTGAAAACCGGAGGGTCTTGCCTCCTGAGCACCTTGCGCGGATTTTCAGTGGCAGAGCTGCTGAAGCCGGCGTTAGCAGCTCTCCCACCCCTCCAGCTGCTTCTTCCCACCCTTGGGCCGCCCACAGCCAAAGAAACAGCTGTGCCAGCACAATGCAGCGGGCGGTACGGGAACAAGGGCTGGGAATGAGGAGGGCTGCTTAAAACGCTGAAGAAGTACATGCGGTGGTGTTGTACAGTGCTTAAGTTCCTTAGGTGGTTTTAAAACCATCTCCATTCATTCACTCAGCACAATTACTCTGCTACTTTACCCCATCTCTTCTTGGGTACAGCCTCGGGAGAACAGGAGGAAAAAACACCCTGTGGCCAGCCATGATTTCTTCCCCATATTGGTTGACACTGAGGATTAATTAAGGTCCAAGTGCACTGACAAAACTTCAACCACTGGATGAAACCACAGAACCAAGTCCAGTAGGAGACAAACCTCTGATGGACACCAGAGCAAGCTCTGAGTTGGTGGAAATGATGGAGCACACAGCATTAGTTTAGTGGAGTGACAAAATTGAGTAGCCCTGTCACCCTTCATAAGCACAGTGAAAAACTCAGACTAACCAGATTTGGTAAGCAACAACCTTGTGCCCTGTAACAGTGATCTTTGTAGGCTGCATTTTCAACAGTGCTAAAATGCACATCTCTGTTGCCCACATTGGGGTAAATATGTGTAGCACAGTCAGATACACTGAAAAACGCCCTGTTAGGATTAGTTGTTTTCAGTTCTCTGTTGTTTTTCACTTGGTGTAAACATGGTTAGAAATTAGAAAGATACTCTTGGCTGATCCCTAACAACGCTGTTGTACATCTGTCCAACATAAGGGTGCAGACCCAAGACAAGCCATAGTGGGCAGGACCAGCTGGACTGATGGATGGCCAAACAACTCCAGAATGTGGGAGGCAGCAGGCTGTATGGGGACAGAAATACACCTGGCCCTTAGCCAACCGTGCTGACAATCCCACCAACGACAGGCTGCGAGTGCAGGCTGCAGAGCAGGATAGCTGACGGTAGAGCTGTGCTGTTGCCCTGTGTGCAGGGGCAGGCAGGCGGTTACGCACCTCGTTATCTCAGGCTACCACGGCTTTGCTTGCCCTGCTCAGTGGGTTGACTTCCCTGGCTATTTGCTCTGTTGTGCAGCAGGAGGAATGAAAGCAGGTTGTTCATAGCCTTTGCCAGCAGCCTTAAGTGAAGTGTGGTAGGTAGATACTTCAGTGGGGTGGAAAAAATTCATCCTGGCCCTGCTTACAGGAGAAAGTGAAGCTGTGAATTTGAAGAGCACTACCCACTCCACGGTAACAGCTTGCATGCACATTTCTACACGGGCACAAAAGTGAGGTAATTCAAGGTAGTCTTAACCCTCATTTTATGCATGCACACAGTCAGTTCCACCACAGGAGCTCACTGTTGCAAATTCACACCCTAACTCACCCTGCAGGGACTTGTCCATGTGTTCATATCCCAAGGCAATCTGGCCTAACACAGTGTCACAGTGGAAGTGAGACCGCTACTGTCCCAAAACAGAAAATGAATTACTTCCTAGCCATCAAAGAAAGAGCCAAGTTGGTGAAATGAGAATCTGCTATATGAATAAATATATTTTGGTGGATGTAAAGTGGATTAATACTAGTCTCTCAGCTTGAGAAACCCAAGTCACGTGAACGAACAAATGTAATTGAAAGCGTGTGTCTCCGTGGTAGGTATTTTTCAAAAAATGAAAGTGACCACACAGTTTGAAACAACTCATTAATTTGCAATTTCTTCTTTGTTCAAAACAAACATAGGTGTATCATTTAGGGATTAGATCTCCTACTCTCTTTGGTTCTTTAATCTGTTTCAGTAGTCGCTTAAATAAAAGTTCAAGGAACCATCAGTAAAGATGTGTAGTAATCTGCCTAGTATCTGTACCTCACTTGTTTATTCTCAGATTGAGTGATGATCTGGAACCTGACGTTTTATACCACCTTCTGTACATGTTTGTTTTAGTTTATCTATTATGATTTCAAACGTTCTTGCTACTCATAAAAAAAAATCTTTCTTTTGTAGCTTGTAACTACTTGACCTCCGTTATCTATTGTGACAATGTGTCCCCTCATCTAAAGTCATGTGGTTTGATAAAATGTTTTCTTTCATTGGTAGTGAATTTGTAAACTTTCGTTTTCAGTGACTGTTCTACTGTCCTTAATGTATCAAACAGTGGGAACAGAAGCTCTCAATGTTTCTTTCTGCAACAAACCATGAAATCAGCATTGGCATACCAAGCAAGGACATAACAATCCTTATTCAGACATACTGGTCAAAACCACTGCCTGCCCCTGGTGTTGCATTAACAAGAGCATGTATCTCTTGGAAACAGTATCTTAAAATGATTGATTTTTAGTTATGAGTAACTCTTAGAGGCTCAGCAAAACACTAAAATAAAGACTTGAAGGGGGTCCTATGCTCCCCCTAACTTTTCAGTTGTGCTATGCTAGTTTCTAAAGGGGTAACATGAAGAATTGTTTGGCTTCAGGCATTAGGATTGCCTACATGCAGTCCACCAGTTCCTCATAAATACACCCTTCTTACTCTGCAAATGGAGATGCCTGCTCACAGACTGATCTGCAGGATCCTGCATGACATCTGGCTTCTTCCAGCATTATCAAAATGCTGCTGCAAAGAGCTCCTACAAATGTACGACTGAAACAGTACATGCCATAGCTTGTGTCTCCCCAGCCTGAGACTGAAAGCACTCTTTCTTTCCAGCTTCGAATTCACAAACTCAGGTTTTTGATGTGCTAGATCACTGTGTTGTGGCACTAAGCCTTAGAAGAGGATGATTTCTTCTCATGACCTTCAGGATCTTTGGAGATCTTCTTGGAGCTTCTGGACCAATCTCTTCCCTGAAAGAATCAAGATATTTTTCCAAGTTCCATGTTATTTGTGCATGAGAAAAATTTGGACATAGAGCAGCTAACACCTGGAAGCTACTTGCATGAAAAAAAGATGGCTGAAAAAGCCAAGGAGCTAATCCTCACAATCTGCAACTAGTCCTTGAAATAAGTCTCCAAACAGCAAGACCAAACATGTTAATTCTTCGGAGGTTGAAGAAAAACTTGAAAAAATAACCATAATTCAGTTTTGTATAGGTTGCACCAGCAAGGATTTGGCTCAGAAAAGCCCTTGATTAATACAAACAAAATAGGTATAGGTGGTTCAGAAGAATTACAGAACTAAACAGGAAGGCTGAATTAGGGTAATGGGTGAATCTGAATTAGGGCAATGGGTGAGTCTGACCTAGGAAGGATGAATCAGGGTAATTGGCACTCACCTGTCTGATGAGAGAATGTTAACGGTACGTAGCTCTGGGTACCACATGTGAAACCCCGATCTCAGTGGGAATTTTGAACTGATATTTCAGCATCTGGTTTTTATGTCACTCTTCAAAAAGAGAAGAGATAGTATTGGTATATGTGTGTGTGTCTAATCAAAGTGCTCTTTTTTTTCAGATAGTAAAAAAAGTCAGGCATTAATTAGCGGCAAGTAGCGGAGTTGGGCAAAGAGCTCAACTTGGAGAATACACCTGAACTGTGGAGAATACAGCTGAAAGAGCAAAGTGGACCAGTCTGGAAAAAGCAGCAGATGGAGTGGAGTTCACAGAATGATGTAGAGCAATAGGCTGTAATAGTGAACAATCCTGGACAGGGAATTAAGGAAGAAATGAAGTAGGCCAGCTTGCCAGGAGGCAGCAGGGCTTACTGGACAGCTCTGATTTCAATGAGTCTCTTACAAGCCACGTTTGCAGGATGTCAATAGTACTCATACTGCATTTATTTTATTTATTAATAGACATCTCTGTGGCAATGGTGAACGCATAAATACTCCAAAGATACAAAAACATAACAGTCGATGCAACATCTCCGTATGATGAAGCTGTGTCATGACACGTTTTAACGTGTCATGACATTAAGCAGCGGCTGGCTGATGTGGTGATGAAGTATCAGGGCACCGCAGTTAACGGCAACCGTAACTCTGCCGGTAGTGGGGTTGATCTGACCTGCATAAAACGTGAACAGAGGGACAGCCTCATCTTCAGTGGGAAAAACAAGAGCGACACAATGTTACTGCTCCCCAACGTGAAATACTGCCCAACTTCCTTAAAAATGGGTGCTTAAGGCAAGATCCTCATGACCCTGGTTCAGGAGCCTTGTCCTCAAGAGGTGCCGGGTCAGTGGGAATTGTTACATACCGGACATTTTTTACGTTCAAGATGGGCCTCTGAGCACGTATCCAGAAAATTCCTCTTGGAGCCCAAAACGCTGTGCTGTTGAGGAGGGCTGGCAGAGCAGCCCATCCGCTGCCAGCCACCTCCTGGTCCGCCAGCATCAGACAGACCTCACCGCTGCCTGGGGCCGGCGCCCGGTGTCCGGTGGGGGGTTCCCGGCGGGACGGGGGTCGGGGCGCACGCCAGGGCCAGGGGCGCCACGGACGAGGCCTCTCGGCCGTGCGGGGCCTGGGCTGAGGCGCCGCGGGGGCTCCAGGCCCTCAGCGGGCCCGCGAGAGGGACAGACCCCAGAGGGGAACCCGGCAGGGCGCTCGGCCAGCACCTGCCCCGCCGAGACCCGGGGGGACGGCGGCGGGGGGGGCTCGGGCCGGGGCGGGGGGCAGCGGCCGCCCCAAACTTGGCGGCGGAGCCCGGCAGCCCTCTCCGGGCAGCGATCTGCAGCGTGAATCAGCCCTCGCCAGCAGACGCGGCGCCTCTCCTGCGCCTGCCAGCTTCCCGCAGGAGGGAGAAGGGGGGAAAAGGAAAAAAACCCACCGACGGGAGATCCCACCCCCACGCTGCCCCCCGACCCCTCCGGCCTCCCCCGGCCCCGGCCTCGGCCCGGCTGCAGGGGCGGCGTGTGCCGCTCGGCCGCCGCCCGCCCCCCAGGCCCGGGCAGCCGGGAGCCGCGCTCCCGCTCCCACTTCGTCTTGGCAGGGCACCGCCATCAGACGGAGTGGGAGGAAGAAACATTAACTCCAGCAGCTGTTTCTTGACCCCGGCTGTCAGTCTGCCCGAGAACACGTTTGGGTTGCTTTTTTTTTTTTTTTTTTTAATTATTATTTTAAATTCGAAGAGTCCGGGGGTGGGGAGGTGGTGGGGGAGGGACACACACACACACACACACACACACACAAAGAGGGACTTTTCGGAAAAAAGTTGGGTACCCCCCCCCATGTCCCCCCCTGCTCGCCGCCCCTCAGGCGGGCGCGGGGCTGCGGCGCGCACCTGGGCGCTACCGCCCGCCGCGCGCGGGCACGCACTCACGGACACACACACACTCACGCGCGTGCACACACGCACCAACACACTCACGCGCGTGCACTCGCACACACTCGCACACACTCGCACACACACACACACACCCAGAGCCCGCGCTAAGACCCGTAGCTCGACTACAGTAATTCCCCAGCATGGGCGGCTTGAAACTGCTCGGGCTGAATAGCATTTGCTGTTCCGTCCCGGCGGCCGCCTCCCGCCGGCCCCGCGCGGCGCTGCCGCGCTCCCCTCCCGCTGGAAGTTGTGCTGACACAGGCTCCTGCCGCACCAAGTTTGTCAACAGCCGCGCGCCCCGCGCGCTCCTCCCGCCGGCGGGAACCGGGCGGCCGGTGTCTCGCGTGGGGGGGACACACACGGGACACACACACACACACACACAGACACACGCGCGACGCCCCTCAGTTGTCACACACACACACACACACACGCCCCCCCCCGTACCCCCGCGGGTGGGGTGCCCTGTGTGAGGCGGCGGGGTGGGCCGCGCCGTCCTCTGAGGCGAGGCGGCAGGACAGCGACCTGAGGGTGTGGGTAGTGTGGGGGGTTTTTGCCCATTACGTTGGATCTTTTTTAGCTTTTTTTCATAAGTGTCTGTGTGTGTGGGGGGGGTGACATTGCTGTGCTGTGTGACTTGGAGAGGGCGGCCACGGGTGGGGTTCGTGTGGAGGCATTTGCTCCTGCGGTGGCCATGCGTCAGAGAAAGGGGTGCTGAAAATGCCCGTCCTTGTCTCCTGAAGCAGAGCAGAACCCAGGAGCGCAGAATGCATGAACACGCACATACACACGTGGAGTACGAGCAGGTATGCCCACACCTTTGTTGTCAGGCAGGTCGAAGGCTTGACTCGATGCCTTCCACTCACATGGGACCGAGGTTGCTTGAAGTTGCTTCTACATATCTTGAGGGTTTGGAGGTTTCTGGGGGGTGGTTTTCTATTGGCTTCCTGCCCTCTGAGTCCTCTGAAGGCTTCGTGAAAAGAGGATTAACTCTTTGCTGTGCTCAAAATGCACATTCCACACACACCCTTTTCAGCCCTTTAGCAAAGCTGTAACCTGCCATACCTAAGGGTTACGACTGAAGAGAGGAAGAAGAGCAGGCACAGCAGTAACACTTCAAACTACTGGGGACGGCTCTTCCCCCTTTCCTCTCATTTACTTCATGTTTTACAGCATCGGGTTGTCTGTGAGCAGAAAGCATGCAAGCATACCTGCACCAGTGCCCTCATCTGTATTGAGAAAGCCAAAAAGCTGGAAAGCTTTGGCCTGCAAAGTGCCGACCATCAGTGCAGCTTATGCCAAGGAAGCTCTCAAAGGGCATGTTTACAAAGTGAGCAGTCCCACTTGCTTTGGCAGATACGGTCCTCAAAGGGAAGACTTGCAGTACTCAGTAGTAACCCTGCTGCTCGCCGTGCTTCAAACATGCTGCCTGTTTTGAGTCTAAACTGAGCATCTATCCACAGCAATCTTGTTGTAGCTAATAAAGATGCAGCAGTGGTTCAGTCCTCCCCAGCATCTTTAACATGGGAAAAGGAACTAGAGGAAAATGAATATTGAAATGAACATGCCTGTGGCTGTTTGTGCGTTGGGGAAGAAGGTGTGAGGAGGAGCATTGTGAGAGCTGGCTGAGGGCAACCAGTTCACGAGGGACGGAGCAGGATGCTCAACTTTACTTGCGGTTCTATAGACAACAGGCAATTTGTCCTGATCAACTTTTTTTGAATGAAATAGTAGTTATACATTCTATACTAACTGTAAAAAAAATCTTGAATGCATGTTATAGATGGTTTGAGGCATATTTGCCTTAAACTAGCAGAGGGTATTTTTCCCATTCAGTAAAGAAGGAATACTAGTCTCTGACTCCCCAGATCTATACAAAGCCTCCTTATTTTGAGGTGATCAGAAAGATACATTTTGAGTTCCTCTAAACTTAATTTGATTATAACTGGTCAATAGCTGTGTTTTGGGTTTTTAAAATAAAAATGATGGTTATACAAATGAATGATCACTTCTGTATGTCGGAATGTCTGGAGCTGCCTGAACAAAAAGCAAAGATGCTCTCACTGCTCTTTAAGAAAAACCTTACCATCTTCTTTTAAAGTTTGTGGAAAATACTGTGTTAGTGCCTAAGATGATCAGGCTGACCTATTTTTCTTTTTTCCTTTTTTTTTTTTTTTTTTTGGGGGGGGGGGCAGGGTGTCTTTCAAGTTAGTACAGTTGTGTTCTGGGGAAAAGGAGTTGGAGTTCTTATCATAATTTGCCCACCATATGCTTCTGACTCTGCTAACTGTGGGGCGCAGGTGAGTCATAGGTGACAGTTTTCAGGACTTGTTTCCAGATACACAGACAAGTAATTTTCACAAGTCCTTATTTCTAACCATAATAAACTATACCATAATGAGAACTGTGCCTAGTTTTTAAAAGCTTCAGAAATTGCTGATGGACGCAGGAAAATAATGAATGAGCGTATGGCTGTACACATTTGAAATATGCACAGTTTACTATTTTTGTGATGCTTTTACCTTGTTAATTGCATTTTTCTCCAACATTAATTGCCCAGTCTTTAAGTGAAAGGTATTAGCCTGTGTGAAGACTCTGAGCGCTGTACTCATTTGGATTCAATTACTCGTAAGCTAAATAGTAAATTAATTTGCAAATGTTGGTATCAGATGCCTTAGTGTTGGGCCAAAGTAGGACATCGAGAACAGAAGGTATGTGGGGCTGGGTGCTGGGGATATTGAAGATGTATTGCTAATTGAATATTTTCTTGGAACTTTTTAAAGTCACATGTTAATTACAGGTTGTAATTATATGATTTTTATTCCAAAAGTTTTATTTCAAAGAATCTTTATTTTAAAGCCTATTATAAAATACAGTGTGAAAACAACCCTTAAGTCACAGAACTGATAAGGAATTAATTTGGCTTTGGGATGTTAATATGTACCTTCCTGTTGGAACTACCTGCCCACATGAACCACAGTGAAGGGATCTCTCCCTATCATCCTTCAGATGTATTTGATTTTATGTTACTCGAATGGGACTACTGGTCTGTTTAAACACCGAACCCTGTGAGCTGATCAAGCCTCTGGCAAAGCCGGTATTTTCAGTCCTTTTGACTTCTGCTGGAACCAGTGCTGCTCTTTGTGCATGAGGGTGTTGGCACCTTGATGGATTGGGCCCTGGGCTCTCCTAAGTCTTTTGCCTCAGTTGACTGCAGAGGGTCTGCCATTAAGAAATCTGTGGATAATATAACGCTTTAGCATTGCAGATAAATAGTGACTTTTGTGTGTTTGACTTTCTAAATCTTCCTGGAGAGGCACAAATTATTCAATCAAGCTGTTTATCAAAGCTGTTTCTGAATGAGGTCTCAAGGCACACATTCATCATTGTGAGAAATTCCTTCTGAGGCTTTTAAGGGGTTCCTTTTCTAATCTGTACCTATAGAACCATTTTGGTAACTGAAAATGATTAAACAATTTTGTGGTTTCATGCATGCTTATATAGTATATAATGTCAGTGGTTGCTAAGATGACCCATTCATTCATCTAAATTTGCTGAGGCATATTAGAGACTGCTTATGCAAATTTCTCTGAAAATGGCAAATGAATGGTGGTGCTCTTAACTCCACCCACTTGCCACCATTTTGTTTGCAGATCGTGTAAATAGAAGAACAAAATTTGCTCATCACACACACAAGGTGGCATAACCTGTGCCTGCACAGAGGACACTGAACTAGCCAAGATTCAAATTTTCTTGTCATTAGTCACAGAGATCCCATGACAAATTTTGGTAAATTTAGTCCAACTTGAGGTAAACAGGAAAAATAAAAGTGTGGGGAATAAAAGGTAACCTCATTGTGATAGTTTGTCTTCTGTACTCTTAGTTTATATACTCCCATTGCAGCCTAACCTCAGTCTAATGAACTGTGTTTATAAAATATCTCCATTTATAGCAACATTAACAGAAGCTGGTCATCAGCTCCAGTGGAGAGGGAATTCACACAAGGCTGACCAGAAAACAGTAATCTTGATTTTCGTGTTCTTGTCAATAGTTAGCATTTAAGTGCACACCTTTTTTTTTTTTTTAATTAATTTAGTATTTCTGTTTAAAACACTGTTTAAATATTGAAATATTATGTGGAATGATTGGAATATATGATATTCAATTCAGTGTTTAGTATTCTCATGCAGTAACTTTTTCTTAGTGAGCAAACACTCAGGTTTTATAATATATATATATATATATATATATATATCTATCTAAAAACGTGTCCTGCAGCATTTGTTTTATGCATATTTAATAATAAGGCAGGTGTAGAGAATGTATTGCATGAGTGTAAAGACAAATCCAGTGCAGCACTGTTCTGCACAAAAAAAATATGGTGAGGCAGTAGATGGTGAACAGGAGTTTGTGCACTACAGTTAGCAGGTATAATGGTTTAATACACAGATGAAAGTAACTGGAAAAAAATGGTTTAATCTCTTTAGAGTGCAACCACTGTATATTCAGTGAAGGCTAATCCCTAAAATCCTAACTCAGTTGCAGCTGAGGAAAAACATCAGACTTGATTGCATTGTATATAATTGACTAATGTTTTAAGAGAGTCCTCAAAATAGTGGACATAACTTAATTTTCCTTGCATATTACCTGGTGGTAACTAGGTAGTGTCCAAAACTTCTGAAACTAGCTAAAGGGTTTTTCTAAATCTAATCTAAGCTGTAATATGTTCCATATTTTATTCAGAAATTACTTTAAGCGCCTTGTAACTGTAAGTGCATCTTGTGCATATTTTTAATCCAAATGCAATATTTACCATTCATGAAGAAGGTAGTATGATATCTGAGCAGAATAATAATAATCAAAGTCCATAAACATAAGGCATCTTTGCAGGACCCTGCAGCTGCTTCCACTGAATTTGGTGACGAAAATCCCAGAGACTGAGAACTTATGGATCAGTTTTCCGAGAATATTATGGTAATACAAAGAAACAGAAATAATAACAATAAAAGAGTAAACAATTGAAAAAACAAACTGTTCCTTGGCCCATGCAGATGAAATTCATGTTTTTCTAAAGTTTTTATGCTAACTTTTTGTTCTTCTTCACTGCAGTTGATAACCATCTCTGTGATGTTTTGTGCGAGAGTAATTTTATGTTAGTGTTGATGCCAGTTTTAACCCAAGAATACCTTGCCTGAAGTTGGTATCTGTGGTTGTTTTATAATGTCAATCATGTTTTTACATGTTTAGCAGCAGTGCTAATGAAGGTATGATGCATAGAGGGTGTGCTAATTTTATGTTTAGCTAAAATGTGTATAATGCTTAGGTTTGAAAATGAAGGTGGTAAAAAATAGATTAATGAGGTCTGGATAAACAGTTGCTAATGGATTAAATTATAATAAATACTCATGTAGACTCTTTTTCCTGAAAAAAATTGCATCGTGTTTTCTAGCTGTTAGAGAAATTTCTTAGCCTAGAAGGAACAACTGCTGAAAAAAAACAGTTTGATAGCTTATAGTTATTATCTCTTGAATCACTTTAGATTTGGGCAGCAGTTTATTTATTGGTACAGTGGCTACCAATCTTCTAGTCATGAATCATGGCAGAGTATTTAAGTTATCCCTGTGGACAAAATCTTAAATCTTTCCTTTTTATGGCAGGACTTACAAAATGTTTTTGCTTACTGTCTATTAGGAAATTACTTAAATAATGAACCAAATGCCCATTTAGCATGTGGCTTAATTCATTAATATATACCACAAGAAAACGTAAACATCTGACGTGTGTATTTAACATGTCAGTGGCTCTCTAAAATGTGAATATGGTCAGCAAATGAACTTAGTAGAAAACTGAAATCTGTGTTTATATCCCACTAATGATACAGGTCTGAACTGCAGAATAAAGGACGCCGATGCTGAGCACGGTCCTGTATCTGACAGTCCTTATGTAAGGTAAACCTTTCTGCTCACTACCTCGTTAATTATTATTGTACAGGCAGAGGCTTACTAGTATATTCATGATGATGCATCAAACTAACAAATATCTAGCTTGTCCTGTTCTTTATGCACTTTATCTGCTTGCACTTCTTTTAGCTCCACAAGTTAACAGCTGTATTAATCTTAATTTATGTTTGCAGTAAATCTAACAGAAGATGGAGAGGAGGTAAATACTGGAACTATCAAGATGCATCTCCTGTCAAGTAAGTTTTCTGACTAAAACATTTCAGTATGTCAGAAAATATGTTTCTGAATCTTGGTTTGACTACTGGTGAGTCAGGGTGACGCTTTGGGAGTACTTGATTCCTCTGGTCAGACGTTAGGGGCCAAATCTTGATCCAAGTGTTGAGTGATTTCAGAGCCTTCGTGCACCTCTGTTGCATGGATATATGGTATGACTGCAGTCAGATCGGTCTTGAGAGAGTTTCTTCCCCGCTGAAAAAAAAAATCGACGTATAGTTGATCAGGGGAAGGAGAATGTGTTAGTTCAAGGTCTGGTGTGGGTGACCTCTGCGGTGACTTCAGGGGGCGTGGAGTTGCTCTTTGCAGGAGGAAGGGATCGGTGCCATGCAATACGGACAAGGACTATCGCCAAGAGCGTGAGTGTCCTGCGGCAGTACCAGCCCCTGCTAGTCGACTAGCAAGGTAGTGTAGCAGGAACCATTCTTCAGTTAAGGAAAAGTGAACAGGACTGTCACCTGGAGCAGTCTGGAAAAGGTTATTTTAGAGTAGTGCAAAATGACTGTTTTCATATACCTCCGTGTGCTAATGCAGCAAGCTTTAGCTGTAGTTGCGCTGTAATACACCAGAGATAAATGGCATGCCACTCGAAAAGCACTCTCCATCTTTTGCCTGTACATTTTTGAAGGAGTGCTGTGATACTCTCAGATTGTGTATTAAATGTGTCCCCAAATTAAAAGCATTTTGACTGATGATGAGAAAGATCAAATCTGTCATCTAAGAGCTGAGTTTGATAATACAAGGATGGAGAACATCCAGCTAAGGAGGAAATTTAATACTATGTTTTTATTACAAAAATGTAACAACAGTTTACAATGTCCAGATGCTGTTCACAAAAGTCCCATGAGAGGTAACCTGTTCCCCATAGCCTTGCAAGCTCTCATGGGTGGCTGCCACCCTGCTCAACCTTTAATTTACTGTGCTGTGATAGTAAAAAGATGTATCCTGTTTTGTATACCTGCCCTTAGATGTAAAAAGAAGCGTCTCTCCAAAGTATGTTAACGCACATCAGTTTAGTTTTTAAGTGCACTCCTGCTGGGATGAGCTAGTGTAGTAAAGGATTTTTTTTATGAACAGAATTAAACAGATTGATCTGATTGATACTAGGAAATGTGTTGACTATATGATTATGTAGCTATTGCAGACTAGCATGCTTGTATTTATAAATACTCTGAGTTACCACTGTAATTTCTGTGGACTGTTTTGTGTGTCCTTCGTGTTTCCTTTTTTGAGGGGGGAAATGATTACTGTTATTGTTACAGTGTTGAGTCTAGATACCAGTATTTTTGGCTGGGGAGAATAAATGGCTGTAACATCATCAGACTTGCATAGATCTACGCAAGTATTCTAAAAATGAACATGTTGTAAACTGGGAGGGAATAATATGAGCATGGAAGTCTGTAGCCAGTGTTAAACAATCAGATTACTCAGTTGCACAGTGTAAATTGTATTCCCTCTACAAAAATTAGCTGGGCAGGGTGTAATAATCACAGGCTTGTTTCTGGGACTTGGGGAGGAAGAAGTGAAACCAAAGCACAGCTAGTGCTGCTGTTTTTTGAAACAGGGTGTGTGAGGAATTTGGAGAAAGAGAATGTTTGGGCAACTTTTTTTTTTTTTTTTTTTTTTCCCTGAAGAAAGAGAGAGGAAAAAAAAAGGGTAAATCTGTTCCTGTAAGATTTTTTGAAAAGGGAACAGTTAGAACTTCTGCTCCTTTTCCTACAAGGAAAAGTCCTCTTGATATGTTACGAAGTTTTTTCTTGCACATTGAGGTGGACAGCAATAAGAGAGTGATTCTCGAGGGACCTAGGATTGCCCCCACCCACCAGCTCAGACTTTTCTTGTGAGTCTTTGCAAGAGTGATGACGGTACCAGAAGAGCAGTTCCTGAGTTTAGGTCCCGCTGCTGAAGTCTTCGTGCATTTGTGGGTTACAGGAATCATGAGGACATAATCAGTGAGGAATTCAGAGAGGCTGGGGAAAAGAAAAGAGCTCCCGAAGTGACAGTGGGACTGCTCCCTCCATCTGTGGGGTTCAGGTTGCCCACCAGGTCAGGTCATAGTACTGCCCTTCTCCTGGTCTCCTCAATAAAGCTCTGTTGAACTGCAAAGAAGCTGCTGCAATTCAGTCACAGGATGGGTCTCTCTCTAATTTACCCAACATCTTAATTTCTGTTTCCATGGAGAGGGTTTCAAGCCAACCCCTTCCTGTGATTACAAAACTCCTCATCTGTGGGAACTGCCCGCTGTGTGCCCCTGGGCACCCATCCCTCGTCTTTGTCTGTGTGTGTCTCTCTGAGCTTTGTGTTCTGATGTATTCTCTCCCTTCTGTATGTCCCCCTAAGCCAGGCCTAATATACTCAGATCATGTGTTCTGGTAATCCTGAGTATTAGACTACCTGTTTCATCAAGACTTATGTTACTAACAGTTCACTGTAAGCGGTATGGTGTGGATAGTAACTTCTTGTGACTGAGTCTCACATCTCCTGCTGATGTGAACGTGTTCAGTTGGTAATAACTTCTCCAGTCTTCTGGCTGAAGTGTTCCAGGCCAGTTGTCCACATCCAGCTTAGACACAGACACATGCTTATACATTAGAGTTCGGTGATCATGTTGTGTTTTCCACAGGCACTCTCTCCTTGTCAGTGCCCAGGGTGGACATGCTTGTAGATAAACCATGGCTTGTAAGAAGGGAGGATATTTTCTGTAAGGACCTCTAACTCACTTGGTCTGGAAGGTAGAAGGTATTTGGTTGATGAGTCAGGATATTGCTAACACAGAAAGGATGCTTTAATGATTAAAACCATGAGTGCTGCTCTGGTAATTCAGATTCATATGTGACAAGAAGTAAGGAATTTAACCAAATGTCTCACAGGTGGTCACTGTCTGTGCCCTCCTCCTTTTCTCACTTCCTGACTGGAGACTTTAATTGTGGCCTAATTTGTGGAAGGTGTGAGAGCTCATGGTTGTAAACAAAATCAAAGGGGACCATCCTTGGCATATGTAAGTTCTCTGAAAAAAAAAAAATTAAGTCCTAGGCATACCAAATTAACAAATATCTCTGGCTTTCTTCCATGCACTGCAGTTCTCTTCTATAAAACAGCACATGGTCAGAGGGAGTACTGTCCCACCTCACACAGGAACTGTGAGGATTCTTCTGATGGAGTGCTTTCTTTATGAGACCTCCCAAAAAGCAGTTAATAATTCAGTCTTCCAAACAGGGTTTAAATTCAGTACAGTAAATAAGAACTGCAACAACATAATAGAAAATGAGGAAAAGCATAAAAGTATGTGTAAATGCTCATTAAAAGTATATCATCTATTCTGTGCCCCAAAAAGGTGGGCAAGTACTATACAATTCAGTTACTAATGACTATACCAGCATGCTGGTGTGTAAGGCAGACAAATGAAAGCTTAATTCTCTATTTTGTGACATTTGAAATTCTATTTTTGACATTGCAAATGTAATAATATTATTTTGACATATTCTTTTGTGTACAGTATGTATAAACAGTGATAGTATTGCTAATATGAATGTTGCTCTTCAGAGGGCCGCTTTACTGGTGGGACGGTCACTTGAAGTCCTGGATAAATCCACATTTTATAAAACCAAAGAAATCATAAACATAAAAGTACCAAAGAAGTAAGCCTGTGCATATGTTTTAATCCCTCAGCAGTCTTCCTAAAATGCTAAAGGGCACTTCTCATTAATGAGGCCAACACAACCAAAATCGAAGCCAAGATGCCAGAGAACAGTTCAGCCAAAATAAAACCAAAAGAATTTTCAGCTTGTTTTCAAAACAGTGCAATTCGGGACTTTATTTGATGTATTTTGCCAATACGTCTCTTAAAAACATATCTGAATGTAAGAAAGGATGCAGAATTTTTGGGGGAGCTGTTTTAGTGCCCAGAAGCTAAAAAGGTCAGAGGGAAAAAAATGCTTAAAAACATGTTCATATCAAGAAGGAAATTTTTACCTTATCTGGAAAGTAGCTATTGCAACCTTTTAATGCAAGATCAGCACAAATATGAAGACAGAGATAATGCAAAGGTTATGAGGCTGGTTTTGCTTCATATGTCAGGTTTTGGAAAGACAGATGGAGTGATTTTGTATTTGGTTTAAAACTGCAGCCTTTATGAGGAGTTTTAATTGCGTAGTAACCAACTGTATAGTGAAACTGAGCTCTGTGACAAAAGGTTTAAGATGTCCGAATACACTGGTGGTTGTTCGAGTGTGTAATACATATCTGTCACTCTGAATGCTGGCATACACACTGTCCACAGCCATTTCACAGAATCACACAGAATCACAGAATCACAGAATCGTCTAGGTTGGAAAAGACCTTGAAGATCATCCAGTCCAACCATCAACCCAACACTGACAGTTCCCAACTACACCAGATCCCTCAGCGCTATGTCGACCCAACTCTTAAACCCCTCCAGGGATGGGGACTCCACCACCTCCCTGGGCAGCCCGTGCCAACGCCCAACAACCCCTTCTGGAAAGAAATGCTTCCTAATATCTAGTCTGGACCTTCCCTGGTGCAACTTGAGGCCATTCCCTCTTGTCCTATCGCTTGTTACTTGGTTAAAGAGACTCATCCCCCCTCTCTGCACCCTCCTTTCAGGCAGCTGTAGAGGGCGATGAGGTCTCCCCTCAGCCTCCTCTTCTCCAGACTAAACCCCCCAGTTCCCTCAGCCGCTCCCCAGCATACCTGTGCTCCAGACCCTGCCCCAGCTCCGTTGCCCTTCTCTGGACACGCTCGAGTCATTCAATGGCCTTTTTGGAGTGAGGGGCCCAAAACTGAACCCAGGAATCGAGGTGCGGCCTCACCAGTGCCGAGTACAGGGGTCAGATCCCTTCCCTGTGCCTGCTGGCCACGCTAGTGCTGACACAAGCCAGGATGCCATTGGCCTTCTTGGCCCCCTGGGCACACTGCTGGCTCCTGTTCAGCCGGCTGTCAATCAACACCCCCAGGTCCCTCTCTGACTGGCAGCTCTCCAGCCACTCCTCCCCAAGCCTGTAGCGCTGCTGGGGGTTGTTGTGGCCCAAGGGCAGCCCCCGGCATTTGCCCTCAGTGAAACTCCCCCAGTTGGGCTCAGCCCATGGCTCCAGCCTGTCCAGGTCTCTCTGCAGAGCCTCCCTACCCTCGAGCAGACCAACACTCCCACCCAGCTGGGTGTCACCTGCAAACTGACTGAGGGTGCACTCGATCCCCTCGTCTGGATCATGAATAAAGATGTTAAACAGGAGTGGCCCCAACACCCAGCCCTGGGGGACACCACTCGTGGCCAGCTGCCAACTGGATTTAACTCCCTTCACCACAACTCTCTGGGCCCGGCTGTCCAGACAGTTTTTTACCCAGCAAAGCGTGTGCCCATCCAAGCCTCGAGCAGCCAGTTTCGCCAGGAGAATGCTGTGGGAATGGTGTCAAAAGCCTTACTGAAGTCAAGGTAAACAACATCCACAGCCTTTCCCTCATCCAATAAGCAGGTCGCACTCTTGTAGAAGGAGATCGGGTTTATTCAGCAGGACCTGCCTTTCATAAACCCATGCTGACTGGCTATTTCAGATAACCAGAACAACTCTTTGGCTTGTAGGACAATCCTTGCTGGAAGGGACCTCAGGGGGTCTCTAGTCCTACCTTCTGCCCCAGGCAGGGTGAGTTACAAGATCAGACCATGTTGCCCAGGGCTGTTCTCAGCTGGGTCTTGAAAACCTCCAAGGAGACTTGGAGGCTGGAAAACCTCTCCAGCCAACCTGGGTTGTCCTCATCATGCAAAGTTTTCCCCTGGTATCTAAGCCAGAACTTCTCTTGTTTCAGCCTATGCCCACTGTATTTTTAAAAACCATGTTTTAATTGGATTGCAAATGTTATACCTAACTCCTCACTGATAACATTCTAAATAAATATATAATTTGAACTGTAGCTGAAGCTGAATTATATTAAAAGTAATATTAGTATGGAGTAGTAGCTTTGTATGATTAGAATGCTCCAAATTCCAAACAAAATTGTAACACTGAAATAGAAAAATCGCTGGATGATAAAATATTTGTTAGCATCATAAATGTAAATGATGCAGGTATTCCCCAAAGAGAGTAAAACTCAGCAAAATGGATCTAAATAAAAAACTAAACAAGCTGAGATTTGTACAAACTTGTCCTGCACACACCTTCAAGAAATATTATATACTGCTGCGATCAAAAGGATCGTCTGCAGTTTCCATATGATACCATCATTTTATGACTGACATTTAGTGTTATAGCTCATGGATACAAACTTGGAAGAATATTAACAATATCCCATCTAATGACCCTGTGTTTTTTATACTCTCTGTCTCGGCATGTCTGCTCAGTGAGAGGCTTTCTCCTTTCTAACAAGTTTCTCTCAGTACTGCTCAAAAGGTTTGTGACGTTATTAGTTCACAGTGACAGAAGACATACCTGGCATTGAAGTGGTGAGTAAATAAATAAAAAAACCAGCAGAGAATGACTAGGAAGGAGGCACTCCCTCATACTACCAAACCTCCCTTACTCATCCATCCCACTAGACAGCAGGGCAGGGCTAGAGTAAAGCACATGTAGAACATGTAGTACAGAAAATTTCCCTTTGAGGAGTATATGTTTTTTACAACATGCATTTCTCTGAGTAAAATCTGTCTTGAGTCAGAACATTCCAGTGCTTCAAGCTATTTCTTTATATCTTTCTTCTGCAGGGCAAAGGATGTCTAAAACATGTAGTAAGATTTGACCGCCTATAACCAGCTGCTACAGACCTGTCTTGAACAGACTACATACAAATAGCACAGGACAAAGGGATCTATGCTTAGGGAACAGATACATGCTTCAGAGGTAAGACCAAGTGCCAGCAGAGTCATGAAGTTTATGTTAAGCATTGCAGTGTAACCACATGCCCTGGAATGAATTACTGAGCTTCTTAAATGGTCATGCTAATGTTTTTACTTATGAGTTCTTACCTGTAGAGGTATGGTCTCATAATTACTGTAATTACAAGGCTTATGAGTCTCATCACTCAAATCACCTTGCTCCCTCAAGACATTCTCAAAATTGCTATCTGTCTGATTCCCACACACTAAAAAGGTAATTTTGGAGTAAAGTTTCCACACTGAAAAAACCAACCCAAACAGTCAAAGAAATATGTTATTTATGTCTTTCAACCCCCTACACACTGAGAGATTTCCTTTCTAAACCTCTGCCATGTCATCCCCACCATCCACAGGTGACATATGGAACCCCCCTACCTCGAGCAGGCAGTCCAAAGCACGTACAATTAGGTTTATGGTGATAAGCACAGTTAGTGAGGATTGCACACGGTACATAGTGAAAACTACCACGCATCGTTTTCTTAACTGGTGTTTGAGTTAATGTCAGACAAGAGATGATGATGAAGAAATATTTATCTGTACTGCCACTCTTGGAATTTCTAATAGTGTCAGCTACATCACTGAGAGCTGTGCTAACGGCTGGAATGTCAAGTGTGCTCAGGATTAAGGTTATTGAATATTTCTTTGTTCTTTTTTTTCCTTTAAAATCATAGAATCATAGAACAGTTTGGGTTGGAAGGGACCTTAAAGATCATCTAGTTCCAACCCCCCCTGCCCGGGCAGGGACACCTTCCACTAGCCCAGGTTGCCCAAAGCCCCGTCCAACCTGGCCTTGAACCCTTCCAGGGAGGGGGCAGCCACAGCTTCTCTGGGAAACCTGTGCCAGGGCCTCACCACCCTCACAGGGAAGAATTTCTTATCTAAATCTACCGTCTTTCGGTTTAAAACTGTTACCCCTCATCCTATCCCCACACCCCCTGATGACGAGTCCCTCCCCCCTTTCCCGCAGCCCCTTTCAGCCCTGGGGGGCCGCTCTAAGGTCTCCCCGGAGCCTTCTCTCCTCCAGCTGAACCCCCCAACTCTCTCAGCCTGTCCTCACAGGGGGATGCTCCAGCCCCCTGAGCATTTTCATGTTCTCCTCTGGACTTGCTGCAACAGGTCCATGTCCTTCTGATATTGGTGCCCCCAGAACTGGACCCAGCACTGCAGGGGGAGTCTCACAAGAGTGGAGTAGGCAGGGAAAATCCCCCCCCCTCGCCCTGCTGCCCACACTGCTCTGGGTGCAGCCCAGCACACAGTTGCCTTCCTGATCTGTGAGTGCACATTGCTGGCTCATGTCCAGTTTTTCATCCACTAGTACCCCCATGTCCTTCTCTGCAGAGCTGCTCTCAATCCACTCTTTGCCCAGCCTGTATCTGTGTTTGGGATTGCCCTGACCCTTGCACTTGGCCCTGTTTAACTCCATGAGGTTTGCACATCCCACCTCTCCAACCTGTCCAGGTTCCTCAGGATGGCACATCCCTTCCCTCCAGCAAATCAAGTGCACTACTCAGCTCGGTGTTGTTGGTAAACCTGCTGAGGGTGCACTCGATCCCACTGTCTGTGTCATTGATGAAGATACTCAATAGTATCGGTCCCAGTATGGACCCATGAGCAACACTGCTGGTTACTGGTCTCCACTTGGATGCTGAGCCATTGTCTGTAACTCTTTGGACGCAGCCATCTGCCCAGTTCCTTACCCACCTAGCAGTCCACCCTTCAAACCCATCTCCCTCCAATTTACTGGCAAAGTTTGAGTCTACTTAAGCATCACATGGAGCTAAGTATTTCTCTTAGCTATCAAGACAGAAATTATTTAGAATGCAAAAGAAATCTTCTATCCTACAGGGAATAGCTGTGTGCTTCATTTTGAAAGTTCAGGATTGCCTTATGGCTAAATATGTGCATGTGTGAAATCTGAAATTTGTGGAGATGGTGGCTGTTTAGCCCCAAAATACATAAAAGAAAAGCAGGAAAAAATATAAAAGAGGAACATTTAAAAATGTATCCTCTTTTACAGTCCCAAAGAATTGTAAAAAAAGATTGTCTTTTTAAAGAATATCGGGTAAATTTAATATCTAATTTCAGTTGTTAAAGATATCTTAATTCTTCTTTAAGGACCTAATTACTGCCTCATTGAAACTAATGCAGAGGGTCATCCAATGAAGAGAGAGTATGCTATAAATAGAAATCTCAACTAGAGAGCTGCTACTGGAATGTTCATGATACTGTGTAATCCAAACAAGCAGATAAATTAAAGCATGTTCAATAAATGAAATGTAGGGTATATAACTTCCACTCTCTTAGTGTTATATCTTATTTATGTCTAACTTTACATCATGCACAGTACAGTTATAGTTAAATCTGATTTGTGGCAACCTGAGCTTTATAAATGTCATCCCTTTAGCCTTTTCTGGACTGAGTTGTAGATACTCCATTTCATGAAGTACTAAATGTTCTCTGAAAAAGAGCCTTCATTACAGAAGTAACGTTGGCTTCTTAGGAGCAGCCAGGAGACTTGAGGGCAATATGGCTTAGTTTGGACCTTTCATCTCTAATAAATCCATTCTGATTACATAATTCTTAAAAAGTCTCACAATTATAATAAACTTGTACTGTCTCCAGTAGACCTTTATCTGATGATATATCCAATAATAATATTAAAACAGGAGGGATCTGGACAAATCTGGACTTACCTTGTCAATGTTGTATTGACTGTGAATATGGTTACAGGATACTATTTTATAACTTCTTATTTCCAATCATACTGCAACATCTTACCTCTTGTTTCAGACACAAATATAAAAAAAAAAATCGTGAAGGAAATGAATATGGCTTGCTAGGAAGACCCTCCCTAAGCTGAATTAAGTGTTATGCTTTTCACTTGTTTAATATCATGTCTCAAAATCCTTCAGTTCCAGTAGTCTGATTATCTCATCATCCTGCCTTCGATTCCCTTTTACTCTAAACAGTAATGTACATTTTCATAATAATTATACTTTGATTTCCTATATACCCATGTTTTCATCTGAGTGTCTGAAAGGGCCTTAAGTAGTATTGAATTAATCTTCAAAAACACCTATTACATTATCACTCTCATCCTCATTCTGCAGTTAGACGAAAATAACAGCAAGAAGCAAGTAACCTGCCAAAAGTTACTTTGAGAGAGGTAGTGGCAGAGCTGGAAGCAGATGTGAGCTCCAAATGGAAGACACCACTCTCATCACTTGCCCCCAGTAATCCTCCAGCTGGTAAAACAGGAGACAGCAGCAGTTACTCCACTTCTGGATACCTGCAAAGAGCTGTTACCTCCCAGGGTGCTAACCACTGCTTTTAGCCACTTCCATGTCTAAACATTTTCCTAAAAAAGAGAAGATATTTACTGGACAGACAACATTTGTACATGCTGTTGAAAACATACAGGGAAATATTTTTTTTACATAAGCAAAATATGACCATCCATAATAAGGTCGTGTTGTTTGACTGTGAGCAGGCAAGGGGACAAGAAAAGTTACCAAGTGTTGGAGTAAAGGGGATTAAACAGAAAGTGACCTGGATTTGTGGAAGCCTTCCCGGTGGCAGACAAGAGAAACAGGGCTGAGAAACACAGTGCTCCAGTTCACTTCTGCTGGGTGGGTCTCATCTCAATTGGTGCTTGGGGGTACATTCCACTGTTGTTACATAGGGAATTACTACCTCTCTGGCCTCTAAATTACAATTCATGTACAATATGTATACATTGTACATTAGGGATCTGTAATTTAAATTTATGTGTTATTTTGGCTTTGCTTCTTGCATTAGGCTGTTGTAGTGAAAAGTTCTAGGAAAAGGAATCTGTCTCTTAAAGATGATTTAGTTTGAATCGTATCCAATTAACTCTCAATTGTCTGTGGACAGTGTGTGCCAGATGTGGCCCATTTTGTTGTAGAGCAATATGTAAGCCAAACACTTAAAAGCTCTATTTTAGCTATATATCAGCTAACCCCCCCTATAAATCCATGTCAGCTCTGTGTGGATCCAGCCATCATGTCTCGGCACTGTCCTCCAGCTATGAGGAGCACAGAGGTGCCGTTGCTTTTCCGATTCTGCACGGACCTCTCCGAATGATGCTGGAGTGGAGCCGGTAAACGCGGCCGGAGGGAACCCTGTTGCCGCGCCTTCGCACTGTGCTGCTCTGCGCTCAGGCAGGGGTGCCGGCTCTGCAACGTGTGCTCCGCCGCAGCATTTTGGAGTGCTCTACAAAGATGGCCAGGAAGCGCAGCAGAAGTCGTTTCACCTCCAGTTCTAGGGCTGTGCTGGCTACGCTGGATCTCAGCTATTTCCAAGCTGATGCTTTCAGCCACGCGCCACAGTACCGGTATTATGTGGGTTTGTCGTTCGTCAGGTGTTGCAGCCCCATCATTACTCCAGATAATGGAGAGTAATTGCTGGACTAAATTAATTCTGACATACCTTCATTGACTTTAGCAGAGTTACACCGGGGGTAAATTTGGCCCATGGATTTTGTTGTTACGTTAAGAAGCTGTCAGCGTGGTGTACAGATTAGGGGAGCTGACACTGATGAGTTGGTGAAGCTAAAGTGTGCTATTTCACAGTGTTATTAAATAAATCATTCCAATTTCAATGACAGTCTGCTCTTCACCCTCTTGTCTTCCTTTCTTTGACTCTTACTGTATTATTTACCTTGTGAAAATGCTGCAGGTGACTAAAGTGCAATGACTGAAGCTCAGGACTGGAAGTGGTTTGCATAACCTCTACACCTTCCCTGCATGAAATATTCCAGTGCAGCATAGCTGTGTTACAGGTAAATATAACTTCAATGAACGGCACGGAGTTACACCCTCTTATGCCAGGGTAAATTTGGTCAACCAGGTCAGTGTGTTCAGAATCGTAGACAAGTAAGAAATTACCAGGCATTAGGAGGAAAAAAGAGTACTGAGGCTGCAAGAGAAGTTATTTTGAAATTCTGCTGACAGCAGTTTGGAGGACTGGACCCCCCACAAATTCTTTTTTTTTTTCGTTTATTTCTGTGGTAGTATTCAGCAGCAGTTTTGGGGTCAGGAAAGTATTCCAGCACTGTTCAAAGGATCATCTGATTTAGTATACGCAATGATTTTATGCAGCCATGTTGCAAGTTAAACTTTGTCTGAATAAATGTACAATTTGGGGGGTGTGTGTGTGTGGGTGGGTGGGGGGTGTATTACAAACTGGATTTGACTGCCTCAGTACTTTAACAGCTGATTTGAATTTTGAAGGTTTGATAAATTTCTGGAGTGTAGTAACTCAAGGGAATGAAATAAAGCCTTTGACCTTGTTCCAATAAGAATAAACAAAAACATGAGCATCATATATTAACTAAAGTTAGTTAACAGAGAATTTTGTGAAATCTAGTATAGACACAATATTTCAGCACATACTAACCTGTCCATTTCAAATGGCAGGTCCTTTCTGTGGTGTAAAGAGAAATGTTTTCATTAATAGTCCAGTCTCAGTTGAATGGTAAATTGCTCACTGCTCACTTAATCATTTTGTCAGGCTAGCTTCTGATTTTTTCCAATCCTGGCAGGTGACACTTATGTGTATTTTCAGGCAGTGAGAATTTTCTTTGTGAGTCCAAACTAATGAAGAAACAAACTCAGCAGACTGACTCCTAAACTTTCCATTAATTGATACGATGATCTTCCACTGGGCTTCTAAAAATCTCATTTGCATATCCTGATGAAAACCCCATCACTGGCTGAAATGACATTTTTGTCTTTCATTCTGATGCATTCACTATGTTTATAATTTCAGTAGTAAGCTTGGAAAACACGATTCATGATGTGTTAGGAATCAACCTTATTCTCAATTTGTAATACGTGCTGTATGACAAAAGAAATGTAATTTTAGAAAGGATTATAATGTTTTTATCATGCTGAGGCTGTTCACTTGCTGGATTTATCACAAATGGGAAAATACTGAAAATGTTGAGTTAGAGGATGTGATGTTACGTTGATGAAGACGATAAAGTACATGGCTTTTCTCCAGTGCTTTATATCAAACTGGATAAATACTATTTTTTTCTCTTTCTGGGACAGGCACTTCCAAGTAGGAATAGGTATTGGACAGCAAATACAATTCTCACTCAGACTGGTTGCACTTTTATTTATTGCTTTCATTGTTGTGTATTAAGGTCAAGTTCCATGTTTTAGGTTACTTTGTTTCTACACCCATTTAGCTTATTGAAAAACGGCTTTGAACTGGTAACATCATCACCAGGCTATGCACCTGCACTTGAGAGACACTTAGTCACATTTTTTCCAAGTAAACTTGTAAATTTCTTGCAGAAGTATCTCCAATCTGCTGTTCATAAACTTGCACTAGTTTAGCAGGCATGCTGTCTGACAGTGCGGTTTAATTTCAGTATTGAAGGTCCATGTTCATAGCCCAAATAATGTTTTTTAGGGTACAGAAGTCCATGCACAGCTTTTCTTTTGCTGACGTCAGAAGTTATTTTCACAGCACCAGCATGTCTTCAGTCAGCCTAATGGATACTCACTCCAGGTCTACTGTTCCACTGCTCGGTATCTAACTGATTTTTCTTTTGGGACCTATGCAATTAGAGAATGGTCTTTAATAAGAAAAATTAGTTGTTGCTAAAATTGAGGGAGCAGTAGTACTCTATGGGTAACAACATAGGGCTTCATTTTGTCTGTGAGCTTAAGCACTAGTTTGTTACTTTGGTGTCACCGGCCTTGCCAGATTTCCCACATTGCTGTTCAAAACCCTGCCCTTACCATCCATCAAGCCTTTACTGAGCTAAAGTGCATCGTTCTTCTGTCTGGCATAACTCTTCAAGGACAGACTGGGGGCATCTGCAGTCCCTTGGTATCTCCAGAGCTGTCTGGGACCACACCCAACTACAGAAGCATTCATCTCTGAAAACCTCTTTGGTTCCTCTTTGGGACCGTAAGGGGAAAAACAGGGTTTTGCAAAGCAAAATAAAACACAAGAAACAATTTGATTCCTGGAAAGACACCTGTGATGGTCCCCAGGAATCCTGAAATCAAACATAAGATCATATACATCCCTAGTGTGCAGGATGTTGTGTGCATACAATGCTGTGACATAAATATGTTAAGTTAAACTTGCTGGGATACAACATACACTGAATTGTACATAAATACTTTTTAACAGGCATACCTCTCATGATGTTGCTGGCTGCATGTTAAATCCTCAGAGGGGTTTCCAAGGCAGGAAATGGGTTTGGTATGGATTGGAAAACAGCCTTGAAGGGATTAATTCAGCTCGTGTAAATTAGAGCAACCATAAGGGAAAGTTTGTCTCTTCAACAGCCTGAAATGAGGAAAGGTGGCTTCCTGCCTCCTCAGCTTGCTTTCACTTCGCTGCAGTGCCAGTACAGGTAAGGCCAATGTCCTGCCGTCACGCAATTTGTGCTGCAGGCAGGAGTCAGAGTATGTTTTGGCTGGCACCTGAACAGAACTTCTCCAGAATGAAGCACAAAAGAGTTACTGCTATATACCTCCCTGGGTGAGGTGCACACCTGCAGTCAGGAATCTGCTGTGACAGACAAGGTCACCTATTGATGCCCTTTTCCATATGACAGCTCTCAAATAGTTGCACATTAGTCAGATCGGTCAGAAAGAGGAGGCCAGAGTATCCTAGTAAATGGGACCGGGTGTTATGGCTTCTACCAGATTAATCAAAACCCAGCATTTGTTTAAAGTAATGTTTTATGCATTTTGGTGCCATTTGAATTCTTGTCACTCTTCATTTGTTCAGAAATATCTGCCTTCTAAAGATATGAATTCATCTGCAATTTTTGACCAATGATCAGTAACGCTATGTGATATCTGCTACTACTGCTATTTTGCTTAGCTTCTAATGGACAATTTCCTCTCACATGTTTTTCTCTGCAAAAATGATAGCGGAGGGTGCAAGCTTTTTTTTTTTTTTTAAAAAAAAAATAATTCAGTTTTATATAGCTTCTGTTGTTGAATTACTTTACTAAAAAACAATGTACAATCTGTCATTCATCATTGATGAAGAAATTCCCTCTCGTTCTTCAGTTCAGTAAGTCTCCTTAAATAAGAATTCGTAACTTTTACGGTAAACCTTCAAGTTAAGCTCTGAGTCTTTCCTCTACAAAAGGCAGATGATTAATTGGTCTGCTCTTGCCTGTCACATCTCATCCAGGCAGCTTCCCTCTTGACCTTTCTATCTATCATCTGAGGAAAATACTCTCAAAACACAGCTTTGCATGTTACATTATATAATTTCGGGTTCATAATATTTTGTAGGAATCAAGAATAAAATCCTGTTCTCCTAGCATCAATATCTGCTCGTCTTGACTCACTTCAGTGTTAATTATGAGCTGCTAATTTTATATGTGGGCCTGCAGATCTATGCCAGATGAATAATCGGAGTAGTTTACTCTGGAGCTTAGCACTAGGCTTTATTTATCTTATATGTGTAAAATGAATCCTAGTTCTGATATAGCTAGCATCCTGAACAAAAATATTTCACACATTGTACTTTGAACTGCTTTCTGATTTGCTGATTTTAGCAAAAAGGACAGTGATAGCATAGGTTTGCTGGTTTAATAAAACAAGAGAGACAGATGGTAACTCGCTTTTTTATTACAATTATATATATTTACTATAGGTTCTAACAGTATTTTTTATTGTACTTTCATAAAATCCTGTGTTATAATGACCTTTGCTCCACAATCTGCAGATATTTTAATGCTGTTTTGACCATGAACTTGTAAGCCGATTTAAAAGTTTATCTTTCTATATCAATTAGTCCTCCTCATTACTCTCAACATCTCCCCAATCCAATTTCCCTGCTTAGGAGAAATATTTTTGAGCCCTTCAACTGCTATTATCTTTTATATTAATGACATGGATATTTCATATGTAGCCTGTCTCAAGTTGATTTCAATATGTATTGGTCTAATAGGAAAAAAAAAACCCCAAACCAAACCAAGAATGGAACATGGATAACAGTAACAGAAAGAGAATACCAAATGAGTGAAAAAACCCCCAATCTGAAGCCTGAAAGAATTATTAAACTTCTAGATAAAGTCAGTACAAAGAAGTAGGAAAAATTGCCAAAAAACAGGAGGTGGCAACAATTAACTGCATTATGCTAGTACTCTCTTCAGTGCTGGTTGGTAGCTGCTGAAGTGGAATAAAAATACTCATGAAAAATGTATGCTGTTTGTTTACCTCTTGGTTTGTTTCCTTTTGAACTTCCCCTCAGAAAAATCACAGGGCCCAAGAGCAAGTGTGTTGAAGGCACAGATCATGCGTCTACAAAATTCAGCTCCATTTGCCAGCCTAACACAGTCACCGCAGCCTTCCACAAGTTACTTAATTCGTCTTTTCCTGCCAGTAAAAGGAAAACAACGCTGCTTGTCTACTTTGTAACAGCACTGTAATATTACAGTGATTATTGGAAAAAAAGGTTTGTTAACAATTTTGAAATAGTAACTCTTCACCTCCCAAGTTCTGTCAGGGGAATTTCAACTATTAAGTCTCCTAAACAAACAAAGCAGAAGAATGCAGGATATCTTATGTTTAATTCTTGTTACGTATTATTGGTGCATAATCTCCACAAGCACTATTAATTTAATGATAGACAATGAAGAGATTTAAATTAAGCAGTCAGCCATGGTAAATGTTTGCTAATATCAGTTTTGAGTGGAATGAAGTCCAGAGTTACAGTTTTGCAGATGTATATGCAATCCTTAAATTGTAGATGGGGTACATTTGCTTCTGTGACCATGTTAGTACAGCAAGTGAAGAAACTTTGTTATAGCACAAATGATACGCTGGGTTTGAACATGCTGTCCGGCAGCCTCATGAGGCATTTTCATGAGCATTTTCCTTTGGCTATACTATTATTTCTTATTTGGCTCACCTGGCAATATTCCTTTACTATAAAAGTCTGCCACGCAAGGTACTGCCAGGCACTGGCAATCATAGGTTATTATCTCTTTTTGTTTAGCAACATTGCTCAGCATTAGAAATTAAGAGTAATCAAAAACTAAAGTGGAAGAAATAGAGTTAGAATTACTGTGAATTTCCCAGGATCTGAACCATACTAAGGAGGATTTGTGGAACTGAATGTACATCATGTTAATTCTATCAGCCCGAGAGCTGTAATAGTACCTTTTTTTTTTTGAAGAGTGCTGCCTGTACTGTTTGATTGATCAGTGGGTTCTGAACAAAGCTATGTTTCTTGGGACCAAACAACAGGATGAAGAGATGAAAATGACCTTTTAGACACTGTGCAGTTCACCACTTGGCTGTTCAGTTTAGTTGCAAAAGTTCCAACCAACAAAGATCCTACAACTGTATTTTACTCTCAAAAAATTATCAATATGGGAAAATATGTATATATTAATATATTTAGAATAAACCAAACTGATCTGATGACATATCTGTTTGAAGTGTATAAACATCTAAGGAGTGACACAAGGAACAGGACTATTAATGCAGAGATGACATGGAAACCTGAGGCATTTATTCAGAGTAGAGGCAAGAGAAGGAAGAGAAAGGAGAGAAACCCCCATGTTGGGACCTCTTGTCGAGTAATTTTAGAACGACAGCAAAGGCATTTCCCTTGATAAAGAGGCACTCATTGCAACTTACTGAAATGCTCTGGCAACAACACTGGAGATGACCAAGCTGATACCAGATGCTGTAAGAATATACCATGAATCTGATGTGCTCTGCAGACAGACAAAAAAGGTTAACAGACATAGGAAACTGAAACTATTAGCCCAAATTTGTGAACAGCAGAGCCAGGATTAGAATCCACCTCCAGTAGGTACAATATCCTATCTACATAGAGATATATTGTATTTCTATTAGCAATTATGTATGGATACTAACAGTTTTTAAAAGTTAAGCATTTTAGACCTTAACTAACACAAAGAGTTACTTATGCTCTTCACGAGGAAGCCAGCAAGTCCTGACAGGGGATATTCAGGTCAACCATTTATTATTTTTAACAATATGTAATTACTTAATATTGTATATGTCCAGTTTAAGGTCCATAGATAATATTGCCTGACTGCAACACTCTAACGGTATGGCTAAAGCCTATACTCTTTAAAAATGACCACTAGTCATTGAGATCCTAGTTACTGGATGTTCTTGGTTTTTACAGGGGCTCACAATTTTAAATAAAGTAAATGGATCTGAATACATGGAGACTGTGGCTTAGTTTTCTGGAAACTTCCAGTCATGGCAACTCCTTCGTGAACTTCAGTGCAAAATTAGGCCCTGTATCTGCCACTTTTTATATGAGCTATGTCTTAAACTTGATGATTCTTCCCTAGGAAAAGTCAGAGAGACAGTAACAAAGCTAAAATTAGAAACCAGAGGCTGTAGCTTCCAAGGCAATGCACATTACGTGACATTTTTTCAATACCACAGGCATTTTCTGTTAGCAAAAATGGCTTACAGATTATATTCCACAGTGTAAAATTATTTCTTCAGAACTCAGGGTTGGATGACCACATGGTTGTTTACCAAACTTCAAACCCCCAACATTGAAGAGAAATAGTGAAGAACAACATAAGAAATTAATTCTGATGATTAAATAATGACTATAACATCACAAATTATAGTTATAATGGCACCACCCAAGTTATGCAACTGCTTTCAAAAATAATATATGCAATCGAAAGAGTAGTCTATGGAGGGACCATAATCTGTTCAAAGCATATTACAGTTAATCATTCTCCAGAACACCTTTGTGAAACAAAACTTTGCTTATACATACCTAATGTTGAAAACTACAGGCTTAGACGGAACATTTCATTGTTCACAAAGAGTAGCAAAATTTATCTTTAAATATGAATCATGGTATGTATTTGAGGAAATCAGCTGCTAAGAGCCAAAATCTAGAAAATGGACTTTTAAGAACTAAGAGAAATGGTTCACCTCAGTAAACTTCAGTAAAAAGCTTTGGCCCTTGTGAGCTCTCCAGACCCAGCAAATTACAAGCACATTTGGATTGGCACAGTTGGAGAACATCACATTACAACCAGCTGGAGAAAAGCACTATTTGCATATGGAGGCTCTCCACCAAGCAGTATGGTCTCCAAGCTGATGGGACAGCTCTTGTTTACTCTGAATGCAATGGTCATAAAACTCTTTGAAATGGCAGTTTACAGCTAAATAGGTAAAGCCAACATTGTATGTTCCACTTAAGTCTATCCAACTACAGTGTGTTCTGCACATACTAGTTTGGATAGCTTAGTCATGCCAGATAAGACCTTACCCCTGAAAAATGTATGGTTTACTGGACTTGTAAATTTAAAAATGATTCTGCTAACATTTGCATAGCAAATCAACTTCTGTGCACCTACCAAATTCACAGATCTGAAAGCAATTATAAAAACAACACAGCTGGGTAACACAGTGAACACCGAGAACACACTCTGGGCATCTCTTATAAATAGCTCAGGATTATGGTTTTGGTGAGGCACTGCATTTCTTCGTATTTCAGACAACCTAACCATTTTGGACTACTCTTCTATTTATCCCCCACGTTATGTTATGAGACAGTGCGCAGGTGACCTGGCTATTTTAATTTCACATTCCCCTCTCCTTGTCGTCGTTAGGGAAAAAAGTAATTACATTATATATTTGTATGGTAGGGAGAGAAAGGCGATTACGTCTGCGAAACCAAGTAGAAACATTCAGATAAAACCGGCATTGTGAAGCTCCTGGAGGAAGGCCAACCTGCACCAAACTGACCCGGGGCTAAAACACTCTTTTGGGGGCGGGAGGCGGGGGCTGCCCGAAGAGATGGGAGAGGGGAGGGCTTGCTGAGAAGGCTCACGTCCTACCGCCTCAGGGAGGGGAGCGGAGGGGAAGAGAAAGGCCGGCGCGGCACGGCACGGCGCGGCGCGGCTCCGCACACCCCTCTGCCCGCCCGCGCCGCCACCCCCCTGACGGGGCTGCCGCGCCTCCCGCCGCGCATGCGCAGCCGCCTCCCGCCGGCCGCTGCGGGGCGCGCATGCGTGGGGGGCGGGGGCGGGTGCGCGGCCCGGCGCTGGCGGGAGGAGGAGGAGGAGGAGGAGGAGGTGGAGGAGGAGGAGGAGGAGGAGGAGGAGGTGGGCGAGGGCACGGTACGTGGTGGGCGGCGCGGCGGGGCTGCTCCGTCCCGTTCTCCCCGTCCTGCGCCCCTCTCGGAGGAGGCTGTCCTCTGGGTTGCGGCCCCCCCCCCCCCCCCTTTCCTCCGTGCGCGGCCTGCCCCGGGCCTCGCCTCGCCTCGCCTCAGGCGGGACCCGGGGCCCCACCGCTGCCTCACCCGGCCCACGGCGCCCGCCCGCCTGCCCCGGTGCACGTCGCCTGGCTGTCCCGGCCGGCAACCCGCCCGGCGCGGGGGCTGAGGGGGCGAGGGCCGGGCCGGGGAAACTGTCCCGGCGGGCCGGCGGCGGCTCGGCAGCGCGGGGCGGCCCGGGAGGACGAGTGGGGTGGGTTAGCTCGGATCTGCTCGTCACTCTTTTCTGGGGTAGTTTAAGAAAGAAAGGGAGGTGTCCTGCACAGGTGCCAGCAGCCTGGTACCTCGTTACAGCTGGTAATTTCCTAAAGCACACAGGTCTGCTTGGAACGTATGTGGGTACGACGCTCTCGTTACGTGCATTTACCGCAGTCTTGCAGTCCGTCATCGGCCGGGAGACTGGGGAACTGCAGAAACATTCGCAGTGTCTGTTTTCCACGTTTCCTTTTGACATCTAGGTAGCACAAACAGAGTAACGGGGCTTAGGTTAACTGCCGTTGAGAAGAACGTATTTTCAAATGCTAGATAAATAATTCAATGGCAGACAGGGTGAGGCCGTCATTTAGAGACGGAGCCTTAAAAATAACATTGCATCAGGTTATGTGTCCTTTGTATTTCTTGTTAAGAAAATGTGTGATCTGTTGTAGTAGTTAACTGAGGATTTGTATGTGGTGCTGCAGTGATGCCCGAAGTCTAGAAACACGTTGAAACTGCTGTATTTACAATACATCCTCTTTGAAAGGGAGGGAAAAGTAAAATGGCCAGATTCTCTTGAGAGTTTTTCTGTTATCTTTAAGACCCCGGAGGGAGGCATTTGAGGGGTTAGGAAAGGGTTCATCTGAAGTGTACTGTAACCCCGGAAGCCACATTGTTGGGCCATAGCTGTACTGCTGGCATGAGCAGGAACTCTGATGGCCGTCATGTAGGCTCTGTGTCCGCAAACATGAGAGCTGCTAAGCTTTTGTGGAGCCATTCAGTTCCCCAAGGAAAAGGTGTTAGGAAGTAGTCCACAAATGGGTTCAGGTTTCTGGTGGCCGATTGGACTGTACTGCTAAGGAAATATGTCAGAACTGCAGTACTTTGTCCAGCTCTGCGCTCCCCAGTACAAGAAAGATAATGCCGTACTGGAGCAAGTGCAGTTAAAGGCCACTTAGCTGATTAAGGCCGTCTGATGTAGGAGGCAAGGCTGAGAGAGCTGCGACTCTTCAGCCTGGAGAAGAGTCAGTGGGACCTACAATTGTGTATAAATGCCTGATGGGAGGGAATATAGAAGTGGAGCCAGGCTTTTTTCAGTACTGTGCAGTGAAAGCACAAGAGGCAGTGAGCACAAACATACATACATTTTTTCATTTAAACAGAAGAAAAATTATTGCTGCAATGGTAATTGAACACTGGAACAGGTTCCCTAGAGAGGTTGTGGCATCTCAATCCTTGGAGGTAATCAATACACAACTGGAAATGATCCTGAGCAGCCTGCGCTAGTTGACCCTACTGTGAGCAGGGGGATCGGACTAGACAATCTCCAGACGTTCCTTTCAACCTCAGCCGTTCCGTGTGTCTATGATTCTCTAATGTACCTGAAGAAAGATGTCTTTGTTTTACTTAAAGAAACAGTGTTTTTTTCCGGAGTGCTTTGTTATTTTAGTATTCAATTGCTACAGATCAGTGAAAGTTTTAAGTGTTCATTTCATCTGTCAGTACTAACATTTAGTTTGCTCTGCAGATGTCTTGCAGCGTGGCAGGTGAAGAGGACTTCTTTTTGGAAGAAAAAAAATTCAAGCAGTACTGTGAAGAATTTGTTAAACATTCACTGCAGATAGGAGATGGTTGGGAGTGGAAAACTAGCAAGGTAAAATACATGATCATGGTGTCAGTTTTTAGATACCCTTGCTGGCCTTTTTTGAGCTATTGACAACCACCACAAGCTGGAACATCCTTTAAGGAGGGTTTACAACATGTGACATAAACGGCATTTTACACACCTGGTCCCAAGAACAAAATGGTGCATAGGTGGTTTACATGAGGATTGAGGCCAGTACATGTATTGAATAAGGTTTATGAATCCAGAAACAGCTGCTGGGATGCCCTTGTGCAGCTTGTTCTTTAACAAAGGGGTAGGATTACCTGGATGATTTCTGTTTTGAATAAAAAATGTCTCTTAATACGTTATGCAGTCTTCATTTTCAGAATTCCCACTGATGGGGAAATGGTCACAGCTCTCAACAATGAATGGTTAGCTATGCTTAAAATTGAATTAAAAAAAAAAAAAAAAAAGAAAGCTGTTGCTTTTAATCTTGACTGCCTAGCTTCATCTTCCAGCCTTTGGAAGCTGTACCTTGTCTGCTAAGCTGAGGACCCTTTTTTATCAAAACTCTCCCTGTTTTGATACGTTATGTTCAGATCAATTAATCCCCTAACCTTGTCAGTGTAAAACGAAAACTAGTTGAGCTCCCTGACTATTTGACGTCCTCTCTAATATTTTAATTAGTCTGGTGGATCTCCCCTGAATCTTTTCCAGTATATAATAATCCTTTTTCAACTGTGGGCGGAACTAGACAATAAATGTTGTATTACTGTGAAATTCAAACCGTCCTACTCCAGGTGAGTGGTTGTGGTTATGTAGCCAATGATCACTGTAATGCTTTAAGCTGAAAGAGCACATAGTCTTGTTCTAGATGTGTGACTTAATATTTTGTATTGAAACACATGTCAGCTGTATACAGCAACCAGAAAGATCTGTCTGTATTAATTGATCAATCCTCATTATTTACTGCTTCCCCATAACTTTCAGACCTCACCAATAATAATTACATGTTGTTTCTAGGCCATTAATCAAAATTTAAATAGTGTGGGGCCAAGACTAGTCCCACAGGACCCCATTAGAATCACTTCTTTTATGACGATTCCCCATTTTTTTAAGTTAGATTCAAGATCTGTGAATTAATCATTTTTTCATCCTTTAGTGGGTGTCAGATTAGTGTGGGATTATTTTAGTTTTTTAATTTCTGTTTGTGGAATCAGCACTTTTGTGGAAGTCTGAGCGTATATTGATATGACTTGTATGTTTATCTACCAAACATGTCTTTTTTAGTTACCTTGACACAATCTATTTTTCTTAGAAAGTAACTACATTTACCGTATATATTTCTTTATTTACTGAATTCTGTATGATGTCTTTGTTGTTTTGCTTGGGATGATGTCAAGATAAGATGTATATAGTTACACACATATACAAATTAGCCAGTATATAAACATACATTGATACATGCTGGCTTTAACAATGCCTAATGATAACCACTTCATACTAATGTCCTGCTTAACCACTGCTAAAGTAAAAACTTTGTAAGTTGTGGTTTACGGCTACATAATTTGTATTTGTTCTGTAATAACAACAGAAATATTTTAAATATTTGCTTTTGCTACTTTGAATGCTTCTGTTATTTTCCATCTAATAATAATAAATCCACACTATTCTAGAATTTCTTTTTGCCACACTTTTTTGATGGGTGGGCAGTGTAGGTTTTCATGTTCTCTTGCTTCTCTGGCCAAGTAATGGATGGGTTTGGATACCCATTATTATTATCTATTTCTTCTTTCTGCTGTAGAAAATTTACTGCTCTATTTTTTTGGTGTTTTTTTTTACTTTAATGGCTTTAGTGATTTCCCACGCTTTCATAAGTTTTGAGGAGAAGAATCGTGCTTGTACTATTTTGAAATGCAACAAGTTCTGGAGTAAATGTATGCCATCATTTCTCATTTCTACATCAATAATTGTACATTAACATTTGTAACCCTTTCATCACAGATGAAATGACATTTCAGTAAGAAGTAGGATCTTGGCCTTAGATGCATTCTGTTTAGAAGTTTTTTAAAAGAGTGCAAATATTAGCCAAGTGTTACAATGCACCCTTTCTTACAGGCAACCATTTGAAACTTTAGATTTCAGTCCAAGGCTATATTTGTGAGGATTTATTCAACAAAGAAAGATGCTCTGAGCCTCTGTTGGGAATTTAATACATGGGTCAAAGTTTGAACTTTCTGTGAAATAAGAAGCTTTGCTGGAAATGGCAGAATGAGATAGATTTTTGTTCTCACATATAAAAAAATTGTAAGAGGGTTTTTTTTTTTTAATGGACCAAGTTGGCGACTCTGCGATTTCATTGTGTGATAAAAACCTGGCCATTGAGACCATCCATTTATAGTATGTAGTCTGGAAAGGAAGTTTTTCGTTAACAAGATGTCTCATTGTCTTTTTCCTTTTTTTACCAATATATGTGTGGTGGGTAGTTTGGGCACTCTTAATTTTGCTGATGTAATGCACTTGGATCCCGTTCCTCATTCCATACTTACGTGAATAGACCCATTGATAGCAATAAGACCACACAAGAAAACCAGGCTTGTAGAACTGTGTTCTTGTGTTCCTGTGCTTTCTGTAGAGATTAAATTTAGATGATGAAATACTCATTGTTTTTGTGGAGCTGGCTCTTGTGGCATAACTCACATGGTCCAAGCAGAACCCTGTATTTATAGCTGTAAGTGAAATGTTATAAACTATGTTATTTTTATAATCTTTTTGGTTTGGTTTGGTTTTTTGTGTTTGTGTTGTTTGTTTTTTTTTTTTTTCCAAGAGGAAAGATGTAAAAAAGCCATGAGCACCTCTACTGTAGGACCTGATGGAGCTAAACTTGGATGCTGTTATTAGGGATGTATAGTTAAATCTCGGCTGTGAAGGCCCCTTGCTCGCTTTCTGCTTTATGTTGGTTTCATATTTAGTTAGGTTAATCTAGGTAATCTTATCAAAGGCTGTATCGGTTCATTTTTCCTTATAATACTCACAAGATAGTTGCAGTAGAAATGGACTCCCTTTCCACATTAATGAGATCAAAGTCTTACTAAAGTATTGATTTATTTATAGGGGCAGAAGTGTACAAAACACGTAACACTACAGAGAGTGCAACAGGAGGGAATCCTTCTCTTTCCTGCCACCTCTCCTGTAGCCTCTGACATACAGCTATCAAATACAGAGGCTGCTAATGCCAGGTTTCCATCTATCCATAGCTGTTTTTTCATGGCACTCACATACTAGAGAATGCAAATGCTGTGGAGCTTGACTCCTTTCTGCTGACAGGAAGAACTGGTTCGGGGAGGTGAACGCCATATCCAGCCCTTCTCTGGCAAAGCTCATTGTGCCTTGAGGGCATTTTACCTCTGTGGGTGGCTGTCGTACTTTCCTTGCTGCTCTTAGGGGGATAAATACCAGCGCAAGTAGCCTTACTCCTTCCTCTCACAGGAAGCTCCATACGGAGATTTGAGAGTGTTGAGAGTGAGAGAACTGGCTTTTGTACCACCAAGTTAGGCTTAATTTTTCTGTCACTGTTGTCCTCTGCATGCTTGATTCTTCACTGCACACGATGCAGTTGATTCTGCAGCCAGGACATCCAGCCAAGTTTGGCGGATTCATGCTTTTGATGAAATTTAGTGAGAAAATAAGGCATGCAGTAGGAGAAGTAACAAGCAAGGTAATTGCTCATAGTATGATTCATGCTTAAAAATTCATGGACAAAAATACATGTAGAGAGCATTATAAGTTTTTATGTGTGAAACTTGATAAGAACAATGTAAACGAGTAGCCCATAGCAGATTCTGTAGGTACATATATTCTACAGTGTCCTTGAAAAAGAACTAGTGTGTCAGAGTAAAGCCCATGTTTATTTAAAGGTCAGAATACGTGAAATAAACTCTCTTAGCAATGACAGATTAACCAAGGAGTTAAATTATAGTTAAATTTGCAGCCTTGTCAAGCAATTTAATGCTACGTTAATGAATTTTGTAGAACGACTGTTTTGAATAGAATCCTTTTTCATCAGATGTCATGCATATGCTTTTTGTGTTTGTCTAAAATAAAACATAATGAAACAGCTAATAAAACCCAAATTTATTTGTTTCCTTTGAGAAATAAGTTCTTAACATGCAACTACTGTTCTTTGTGCTCTGTATACTCTTTCTGCTTTCAGAGTGTACACTTTTCCAGTGATCTGTTACTAAACTTTTTCACTCTTCTTGCTTCTAATTAAAAAAAATAATGTTTATGTATGTGTGCGGGTAGTCAGGTCATCAAGGAGGGAAAGCTCCTAAAACCTTTTGCCTCTCTGAAACTGCACAAGAGCCTTTTACAACAGTAGACCATGTGGCCTGGGAAGCAGAATGATAAAAAGGGAAAAGGGAGAAAGTACAGCTCGCTCTGTTTTCTCTTACATTTGACCCTCAGAGGTGATCAAGGGAAGGGAACAAATTGTGACTCTGCACACGTAAGTTCTGAAGTGTTTTTTTGGGTTTTTTTCAGGACTTTATGAAAGTTAGAGGGGGAACAGAGAAAAAATAAACCCGTCTAGCCAAGAATTGGAAGTTTATACTGGTGTGAAAGCATTGCTTGAAATAGATAGGTGAGAATTGTTAGTAGCTGCTCATCTCTTCATGACTATAGTGCACTGTCTTCCAGTTCTTTGGCACTCATCCTGATCCCCCGGTACCAGTTGTCTTATTCAGTTAATAGCTATATTAAATTTTAATTTCACTGTTCAGGTCCTTGACTTCCTTTAACACCAAGAACTAGTGTAAACTACCTGTGAGAAGATGCTGAAAAGCAGTGCAGTCATCTGTGCCTGTAAAAGGACTTGGACCTTATGCCTAAATACCATGCTCTGATTATTTTTTAGAACAGTGATGGCATTTAGGATTTTGGTTACAGAAAATTTTTTTCTTTCTTGTTTTCTGAACACAGGACCTTGGTGATGGATATCTTAGTAAAACACACTTCCAAGTAAGATATAGAAACATCGCACCACATCTCAAGGAGAGAAACAATGATAACACTGAACAAACGTTATTTACAGATGTTGAAGTAAGTACAGATTTTAGACTTTCGTGGTTATAAAATAAATCATAAGCAGGATTTTTAAAAATACTATAATGTTAAATTAAATCTCTCCAGAAGGATTTCAAATCTTAAATTACCAGTGGCTTTTAATTATTCTTATAGTTGTTCTCATTCAGTACAGATACATGGGTGATGAAAATCGGGAGGGAATGGAAAGGCTCCAGCATCTTTTATGTATGTATTTTCCTCATGGAAGGATAATATTTCTTTTCACATTCATTCATTAAAAATAAGGAAGCTGGGGTTTTTTGGTGGAAAAAAGATTAAGTATTAATATTTAGTTATCTTAGAGGTAAATATTAATTAAAAAATAAAACTTTTTTTTTAATATTAATTTGAAGTGATATTTACTGAATAAATCAGTTGTGTATAAGAATTTTGTGCTCAGTGTATACTTTTCTGCTGTGGAACTAACTTAAAATACTGTGTAATTTTTTTGAAACTGATGGTGGGAAATAAAATAATTCAGTGTTCTTGAAGGAGAATAAACTACTTTCTTCCAGAAAATGAAGACCATTCATTAAACTCAGAGTGAACTGATCTGAATAATTATTTGCTTGTTTGATTCTGCGTTAGACCTCCAGACTACTGACTAATCAAGATATAAACAGTAGAAATTCACTCCCTTGTTATGTTGTTACCATAAATATGAAAAGAAATCTTGGATTATAATTGACTAAAAATGGTGTGTTCTATGTATTATAAACTGTTGAATAGATGGACATGGTATATTTTCCAGTTAACCTTTTTCTGCAACAGTTCCTTCTTTCATCAGCACACTGATTTTTTTTTTTTTTTCTCATAAAGACTCTGGTACAAGGTCTGAAATCAGTATTCTGTTGAGTTGGTTTCTGAAGGAAATGGCACTTAAAACAACCATTCTGTTTGTTAGTCTGTGATGTAGTTGTTTCTGCTGATTTCTGAGTTCACTGACACGTTTCAGCTGTATTTTAAAGAGGGGTAGATACCAAAAAGTATTTGGTTCTTAAAAATTTTGTGAAAGCAGACAGCTGGCTAGATGAAAATTACTTTTACTGGCAGGTAGAAGTCTGATCTTTATGTTCTGTTTGGCTAGTTGGTGTGAGTACAGAACTGGACTAAAGCATCACCTTGGTCCCTCAGATTGCCATGGGGAAGAGCAAGGGTTCACATGACCCAAGTAAGCTGGAGACAAGACATCGTTCTGTTACCACTAAGACAATTCATTCAATTCACTGGAAAAAAAAGAGAAGTTTTACAACTGTTGCTGATACACCAGCTTTGATATGAATCCATCTAATCTTTAGAATCATTACATTGCATTTGTTTGATAAATATCAATTACAAGCATAGTATGTAAGCCATCTGAAGGGTAGCTGAAGCATTTATTTTCATTTGAATTCTAGTCTTTCTTGAAATGACGGCCAATACCTGTGCTTCTGAGATTGTTACTTAATTGTTACTATGACAGTGTTTGTATACTTCAGTCCTGACTTGTAAGAACAGATTACTGTTTATATTCAAAATTGGTTTTGACAATTGTGACTTTTTTTTTTTTTTTTTATAATGAATCAGGTCTTCATTACAGATTGTATTTTGAAAGAACATCTTGTGAAAAGCTATTGAGTCCTTCTTCTGGAGAGAAGTGTCAGCTATAGGAAAAGTGTCACAACATAAAAAAGGCTTCAGAGTCTGTAACGTACTGAAACGGAATTTAATGTACTGATTTTTTAATATACTGAAATACGATTTCAGGATAAACTTTATTGTTTATCAGGATACTAATATTAATAATTACCTATTGAAATACTGTAAAGATTTCTATTTTGAATCACAGGAATGTCTAGGTTGGAAGGGACCTTGAACATTAGCTGGTTCTCTTTGAGAAGGAGCCCTTGTTCATGTTGTGTAGTAGCAGTAAAGATGAAGAGTGAATCAAAAGAAAGGTCTTAGAAAATTACATAGGTAATAAGACAGAAGAAAAAAATTGAAATTCTGTCCAAAATATGCACTGCTTAACAGAGATTATGTCAGATTTATATTCTTCATTGAACTGAAGGGTAACCAGGCTGTTAAAGTTACTTAATCTAGAAAATCGGAGAAGCACACCAATAAGTTGGAAAATGGAATTTGCTATGGATACGTAAAGTAAAAATATATATATTTAACACTGAGAAGAAAGATAGAAGTGGTGACTGTAGAGGGGATGAATTTGCTCAAGCACAGCAGTGTATGTATAAGATGCATGTTCTTTTCCACAGATGTCGAATGCAAGAGTCCTATTGGCACTGTTCTAACAGTCTGTTATTTAATGAGGTTTTGTTTTTGTAAAAATACATGTTGCACCCATAAATCACATGGTGTTATGGAGTTAAATGCAATCGCTTTCAATAAGTTGTTGAAATGGCTTGTATCGGGAATAGCGTGGCCAGCAGGGACAGGGAAGGGATCTGACCCCTGTACTCGGCACTGGTGAGGCCGCACCTCGATTCCTGGGTTCAGTTTTGGGCCCCTCACCCCAAAAAGGCCATTGAATGACTCGAGCGTGTCCAGAGAAGGGCAACGGAGCTGGGGCAGGGTCTGGAGCACAGGTCTGCTGGGGAGCGGCTGAGGGAACTGGGGGGTTTAGTCTGGAGAAGAGGAGGCTGAGGGGAGACCTCATCGCCCTCTACAGCTGCCTGACAGGAGGGTGCAGAGAGGGGAGATGAGCCTTTTTAACCAAATAACAAGCGATAGAACAAGAGGGAATGGCCTCAAGTTGCACCAGGGAAGGTTTAGACTGAGTATCAGGAAGCATTTCTTTCCAGAAGGGGTTGTTGGGCGTTGGCATGGGCTGCCCAGGGAGGTGGTGGAGTCCCCATCCCTGGAGGGGTTTTAAGAGCAGGGTCAATTTAGAGCTCAAGGATATGCTGTAGTTGGGAACTGTCAGTGCTAGGTGAATGGTTGGACTAGATGATCTCCAGGGTCCTTTCCAACCTAGATGATTCTGTGATTCTGTGAAGTACATTTGTATGAATAGAGTTCAGCAAAAGTTGTGGTCTTGGTAGAACTTGGAAAGGTTTCCACTGATTATACACATTCAATATTTAGTGTTTTTTTCCTTAGAAAATTTATAAATTTTGTTTTTAAATATTTCAAGTCTAAAGGAGCTATAGATAAGAATTTTCGTTTATTTTGGTGAAAATGTGGTCATTGTCTGATAGTTGCATATTTCACAATTTTCAGTTTCACAATTACTGTTATCATCTAGAATTTCCTATATTGTATCTGTACTATTTGTGTCTTATTGAGGTATTTCCATCTGTCAGTAGTCTGATCTCCTTCAAGGCATGGTAGGAGGGATGATGCATAGTTTTATGTAAGATAATTAACTAGGAACAATAAGAAAGGAAAATTAGAGGAATTAAAGTCCACGTAATCACTCTCCATTCTTAGGAACAGCCAGTGTTGACAAAAAGACAAGCTAAAAAATGTACTGTGGTATATGACAGGGCATAAGAAACCACAAGCTTTTCCTCTCTTGTTCCTGGGAATCCAGTCCAGTTATTACAAATAGAATGTTGGTTTTGGCAGGCAAGGTGAAAATTAGGAGAAAAATTAGAAGGCAGTTTTGAACCTGTGTGGAAGTACAGGAAAATTATCCATAGTGAGAATTTAACTCCTATTTAAGTAATTGAACCAAAGACACATCAGGGAAGAAGTGACGTTGATTAAATCAGTGAGTATATGTTGTTGTAACTAAGAGTACAGTCAGGATGTTGAAACTGCAGAGAAGCACAATTATTACTGTTCTGTTAATTTTTAATCTGTGAAATCATTATACTAAAGTATAATGATACCACACAGAAAAAAGTAACTTCATTCAAATAGAAAATCAATTATCAGTTATCACAGTATCAAAAATGTACTAGTCTTATGGGATCTTCAGGGAACCTGATCAAATGCTTTTAAAAGTTTATTTCAGCTCATTAGTCATATGGACAGTTAATGTTTCCAACTTTCCACCTCATTGTCTGGTATCTAAATATTTGGTGCCTTCCTGGTGAAGGAGTGGTGAATAACTATGTATTCTGGTCTTTTCTACAGAGCAGTCTGTATTATGTGGTGTGCTTGATTCAATTTATACAAGTTGTGTTTTCATCTGAAAACCAAGAATAAAATTGTGTGTGGGTTTCTTTCTGCTTATTTTAGATATCTGCAATATAGAGCTTGTCACTTAAATCTTTGTTTCAGCCTGAGGAGGTAAAAAAACATTTTTGGGTATAAATCAGTCAACCTATTTTAGGTGTCTTCTCTAGGAGAAGATGAGTCTAAAAGTGTCTGGTTTTCTTCACTGATGATCAAGGGGATGGTTAACCTAGACATAGATGTCTGCATTTTGTCATGTGAACCTCATACAGCAAAATACGGATCTGAGTTCTCTGAAAGCAGTAGTAGTTTTTGCTGGTGACTTCACTGGGGCCAAGATTTCACTTTGACAGCAAGGTTTATACTTAGTTGAGGACTGTGTTTTGTAAAGTAGGAACTCCAAAAAGACTCCACGTTGGAGCAACAGACATTGGCTTAAGCTTTGATTGAAATCTGACATTGAGGCTGGAGTGCTCCTGCAGTGGAACACTGTGGCCTATGTGATAGTGGGAGTCAGAACAGGCAGTTCACATAAAGAATCTGCACATTGCTGGCACACCAAAATACCACCCTGTTTTGGGGGAGTGGTGGTGTGAGTTGCTGTATTCTGTCTCCTGCTGGAACTTGTTACTTGCACAGAGGTTCCTGTATCGCAGGTGTTGTGAGGTAGTAGGGATGAGCTGATGGGCAGGGAGTTGCTGTAATGGGAGGCAGCCTGCTCTGTAGGACCAGCAGTGATAAGCAGAAGCCATGATCAGGTTTGGGAACCACTATGCTGCACTGCAGCAAGTTGGTGAGTTATCTAGTATGAAGCAGGTTTTCCATTTTCTGTAACTTCAAGACTTCTGCCATGGACATAATAGTTAATTGATGGTTTCTTCAGCTCATTGGCAAGCCTACAGAATTCAGGCTGTCTCCTTGTTATCCTTTCACGTGTCAGTGAACCTTTGATATCTGCCAGTTTCCAGACGCACTTGCTAATTCCTGAGCTGTTTTAGGCAGCAGAGGAACTGCCTTATGAACTCACATGAGGACTGTATAGGGTGTTGGGAACTGTGACAAGTCTCACAGCTTTAAGTGGGTACAGTATAAGTGCTGTGAGTTGGATTTTACTGTTTATATTGAAACAACTTTTAACACAAGCTTAAATGAAGGTAAATGTAAAAAAAGGGGATGCACAGACACTGTGAAGCAAGGTATCTGAAGACAGGTATCCATAAATACTAGTATCTACTTTGAGCACTTGAAAAAAGTCTTTCTTTTTATACTTGGCAGTAACTGAGTTGTCAAGGCATTTATCCAATCAGATACTTGGGGATCCTGTTTTGTGCAGACCCTAGCTTTCCCTTTGCCATCTCACTAGAAAAGGATTGAGAATGTTCCTTTTGAATGCCATTCTCTGATTTGTAGGTTTAGTTTAATCAAGATGTTTGCTTTAGAGTCCATATTGGTAAACAGAAACTACTAATGACATTGTGACTAACCATAAACAAACTTTTGACCGAGTTTGTGGCCAACACCCTTCTAACCAGTGAGATCAGATTCAGTCCCTAGGATAAGAGCTGAAGAGTTCATAAATCTTACAGAGAATCTTCCAATACAATAAAAATAGCACAGGATGCAAAACAAGGAATTAATACAAACAAACGGTGCCATTTAAAAAATTTTAAGTTGCAATTTTGTTCTGGTTAAATTTTTATTGAATCAGTTGTTGTCTTTCTGTGCTGTCCTGACTTTATGCCAGATGAGTGTCATCTATACTTTTCCACAGACAGCATAAATCTTGTGTAACCACCATACTGTGTTCTGTCTAATTCAACAACAATCTTCAGTGTATATTCTTTCTTGATCCAAATCATATCTGTTCTGCCAAGAGATCTGTCAGGGTCTGTATCAATAGAACATGAAATTGTGTCTTCTTTTGTGTAACTTCATTTATATGTGGAAAAAAGTTTAAAATATTTCTGTGTTGTCAATCTTATATTACCCAGATTTATAAGAGATTTCATGTAAGTTCTTCACAAGGTCTTCACTGAAACTAGGTGCAGTGATGACCAGCTGTGGGAGGTAATAAGTTTGATGCACTTAACCTGGGCTTGGTTTTGAGGGGTATTGTGGCACTGTATAAGTCTGTATAAGGCACTGTATAAGATATCTTGACTGTATAAGGCAGTAGCTTCTGCTTCCACTGAAGGTGGACTACTACCTTTCTGTATTTGTGTTTTTTTTTCCCTTCTTCAATCATCCTTCTTTCTTCCAGTCTAAGTAAATCACAGTGAACAGAATGGTTTTTCCTCCCTATGATTGAAACTATTCAAATGCTACAAAGTCTTATTCCACTTACTTTGAGTCCAGGTAGCCAACTGCACTGAAATGATACTTTTCATTCTAGATTTTAGTATTTATCATTAGCTGTATCCAACTCTAGCTTTTGTTAAGTGCTATGTAGACATGTTTTAAGCAAGGGAAGAACAATTACATCTATTATTATGTGAATTGTTCATAATGTGAAAAATCGTGTACAAAATCCAAAATGAAGATAGTCCTTCTGCCTCAAAGAGCTTATATTCTAAAAGACTAAAGTAGGAAAATCTGGATTCACTTTATGCATTCTTCTTGTTTATTATTCAAATAGCTCAAGGGAAGCAGTAACTTGGAGTAATAATTTTCTGTGTGTGGTTTGTGTCATCTCATCTGGGTATTGCAGAAGTGAGTCAGCGTGGAGCCATTTCTGAAGCTAGAGCCATTTCTACTTTGTGAAGGAGTGGGTAGGTTGGGAATGTTGAAAGTGTGTTAATACCTGATGTTGCCTTTGGAAAATGAGCACTGAGCTTCACAAACATGTTAAGTTTTGTGTTTACTTTCACACCTTTGCTGGTAGTTGTTCATTAGTGTTAGCGAAGATCTACCTGATGGAGGATGTGGAAATGAGTCTGGTGTCTTTCTTAAATTTCATACTACCATGTGATTTGCAGTTCAGCTGTGCTGTTCAGTTTATAACAACTAGAAAGTTACAACTCTTAGTAATTACTAATAATTTATTCTCTAAACAAATCCAGTATTTTTAGAATTAAGAGCAACTCTTTTTTCTGTGTAAAAGTAAACAAGATGACCTCAGTGTAAACATTTGCATAACCACAGTATTTGTTGGATGGTTAAAAAATGTGAAGTGAAAACTCAGCAAACAGCACTTAAGGAGAAAAATGTAAATACATTTAATGGAATCCAGCACTCCCTGCAGAAAATAGGGTGCCTATAGAGGGAGAAAATCAAGTATTTCATACTCAGCTAAAATATCAGTTTGTAATGAATGATCCAAGCTTAAGAGCAGTTCAGTGGCTCAGAAACAGGTGAGTTTGTCCTTAGTCTTTCACATAGTTTCCTTGTTGCTCTGAGAAGGGAAGTAAACCATGTTGCATCTGTATTCAATCCCAAAATACAGTCCCTTGAAAAACTGATGTTGGGAAGCTTTGGTAGATTTGATAGGAAGAATATACTCTAATTTCGGTTTGTCTCAGATCTGCTCAGACCCTTTTCATCACTCTTGGCTTCCTATCCCAATTCCATTAGGTCTCTGAGGACTGAGCCCTTCTTTTGGTGCTGTTGCCCAAAATGTTGCTAGTCAGCCTTAACTGGGCCACGGTACATGTTTGTGCCCCATAATTCTGTGTTGACCAGGCCACTGTTTGGCCCCATCTGCCAAATTGCGTTAATGCTTCATTGTCTACCATATGTACCAGAAACCTTTTCAAATGCAAGGTCACAGAAAGGAAACACAAATTATTGGTGGAAACCTGTGAAAAATAAATCAAGAAACCACTTATTCTAAGGAGATCTAAAGTGTGTTGCAAAATGCAGTGAAGATGCTTGTGATTTTGTTTAAAAATGTATTAATCTGAAAATGGAATTAGTCTTTATTGAACCACAAGGAAATGTTCTGGTGTGGATTTTATTAACTGTGTTCTACATGAAAAGGCTTGGCAGGAGAATGACATTGTTTAGAAATATCAAGGCTGGAAGAAACTTCAGTGTAGATATTACACCCCTTACTTGAGTTGGAGAAACCTCAATAAAGAAAGAATGCTGTGGTGACAGAAGTCATTTGAATCCCAGATAAGTCCTGCTTCTGGACTCTGTCACTGATGGCACGTCTCAGTCTTCATGGAAGAGGCTAAATGCTTCTGCTCCTGTAGACTTCTGAGACATGGGAAGTTTTTGTCTCCTACGCACAGACCTTTCTAGATAATTTTCTGAGTGTCACTTTGGTATCTGGCAAATCTTGTTAACAGTAGTTACATTTAGTTTACAACAGCTTTGATGACATTCTGTTGGCTTGACTATCATTGTGGGTGGTGGGACTCTGATCTTAATTCTCTACCTTATGCATTTTTTGATTGCTGTTCTGTTTTACCCAGTACGATATGCTTAATAAGTTTTCACAAACCTTAGAAATTATATCAAAGAAAATACATAAACTAATTATAAATCTTTTGAGAGAACTAAAGAAGCACATTGTATGACCTCCAAAAATTATTTCTTTTTAGTTTACATGTTAGCACAGAGTAATTTCAATTTGTATATGCTATCTTAGGATTCAGAGTTGTCGCTTAATATTAGCAAATAAATGCTACATCAAACACAGGAAAAGATGCTCTAATTTAGATTTGGTAACTGAATGTGACAGTTTACTTAAGAGTTACCATGGTTGAAGCATGGTGTAATCCCAGCAGAATGTCTTCCTTCTGCAGTAAATAAACATCCATTTCCTATGGAACACACATTGAAACTATGGTAAGTGAGGATGGTTTTCCCAGAATCCGAACTGTGAGAGACTAGTAATACCACTGACAAAAGTATTTGTAAGCTCCCTCACTTGGCCTCATGGTCCTGTATTACAGACATGAAAAAGCAATATTGTTATTTTTTTTCCATTTAGTGCATTTTTTTAATGACATCTAGAAAGTTGTTTTTAAAACTATATATATGTGTGGTTTTAGTGCATCTAGACCAAAAAAACAACCCGGGCTGAAGTATTTGAACTTTTAAAATTCTTCAGGTTAAAATTTCATTAAATAATTTTAAAATGTGATTTAATTTAATAAATGTACAGTCTGTGTTTTTTCACATGTTCCTTTTTAATAAATTATCATTATTATGAGATTCTAAAAATAATTTTTAAAAATGGTGCCAGAGTGGATGTCAGCAGTAATTGTCTTTACCCTGTAAATTATGCTGACTAATTTACCTTAAAACTGTGTGTAATTGCATATACAGCAGAAGTATCAGAGATAACACAGGCCACACATTCAGATAGTTTACCTACCTGGGCTGTGGGTTTCCTACCTCAATTTGCCAGGGTAATGTCTTTTTTTACAAGGCTTGGTGACTTTTTCATCAGATGTTTTGATAGCCACATGCTTGAAATGCCTTGATATCTGGGCAAAAGATCCCAAGATTCCAAATGCTGCAATTTCGTTAGTGGAAGAACTTGCGGGAAATTAAAATCTGGTTTTCTGTTTTCAATTTAAAAAGATTACTATAGTAGTCTTAGTAAGGAAAACTGTTACAAAGAGATATTTCTTGTTTGTCGTGTTACTATTTTAAAAAAAATTGTTCACAATACAGTGTTTTGTTGTTACAATGTATTGTCCCCCCCTCTGGTTTTTTCCCTCCCCAAAAAGTTCAAATTGAGCTACCTTGAGTGGAAGAGACGCTGAAGTGATGGGCATATCAGCAGTGCTTATGGTGGCACATGTGGCCACACCATGGCATCCTATTATATTATTTAATATATTAAAACTAGTGTGTGTTGTAGCATAGTACCATTGTGGCATTTCCTGAGCAGTTCTGTACTTGTGGATGATAGGAACGAAGAGTCTTGGGGGGGAGCATATCAGTAGGATAGAATGATTCTTCATCACATACGAGCAAATAGATACTAAACACCTCCCTAGCCAAACCTCCCAAATCAGGAGTTGAAAGAGGCTTTATGCTGTTTTTACTCAGTATGACTCGTAAATGGGGACAAGCATGCGTTTAAAAGCTCACTAGCATGCAAAAAGACCCACATACCTTACTCTGAATTTTACTTTCGCAGTTTGCTTTATGTCTAAATTGCGTTTTAAGATTATGCACTTTAGGGTTCAATGGAACACATGATGCATATTGGTGGTAGTGGTTCAGAACTGATTAATCACTGAGATAGGCAAAATGCAAAAGGATTATCCTCCAAGCATGTACATTGAAACTGACAGGGATGTTGTATATAATAGAAAGAAGATTAATGTTAAAATTCATAAAAACGGTTATTCGTGTGTGTTTGGAATAATCTGGCCTTAAGAAGGTAAAGGGAAGGGATTTTGGAGCAATAGAAATACTTTTGAAATTAATTGATATAGTATTATATTTTGGTTTGGCCAGCATAGGGTATGGAGATAGCCACCTGATAAATGAGTAGCATTTTTGGAAGCCCGGGTTTTAATGTGTGCTTATGTTTTATGTCCCTGCATATGTCATAAGTTGGTGATGGTGGCAAATAGGGATGGAAGGAGTGAAGAAGAATGAGCCTTGCTCCAGCACTCTGGGTGGCATTGCTGCACCAGCTTGTTGGGCGGTATATGCTGTGCCAGGTGTGGATTTGTTTGCTCCCTCCCAGAGTTGGCGAGGGAGTCCTGAGGGAGATTGCAACACCCTAATCATAATTTCAGCATTAGACTGCTCCAGGGGCAGTCTGATGATGTGCTGCCCTAACTTCAGCCAGAGCATTGTCTTTTTATCCAGACTATTTTTCAAATATTTATGACATTCGCTCACAAACAAGAAACAGGACACTGTAGTATTTGTCAGTACTGTTCTACCACAAAGGAGACAAAATCGCAATCTAGTCAATTGTTAGCATTTTACTTTTTATAGCAAACCCCAAAATACTTCATGTTGCCAGTCTTGCATATATGCCTGCCTCCGTTTCTTTTAAATTAAGTTGTTCTGGGAGAGTATTATGCTCTTAATTTTCCAGGGACAATGCTCATCTGTATTGGAGCAATGCCCTTATTTTCCTAGGTGCCTGTATTTTGTAGCAGCATTATGTGATCAGTCTTTCAGTGTGCTTGGATGCACAGAATCACAGAATCATCAAGGTTGGAAAAGACCTTGAGGATCATCCAGTCCAACCATTAACTTCACAGTGACCGTTCTCAACTCTACCAGATCCCTCAGCGCTGTGTCAACCCGACTGTTCAACCCCTCCAGGGATGGGGACTCCACCGCCTCCCTGGGCAGCCCGTGCTAACGCCCAACAACCCCTTCTGGAAAGAAATACTTCCTAAGAGCCAATCTAAAATTACTTGTATGCAACACACAGGTAATGTTGGCTTAGAGTAAATATTGCAGAGAAGCGTGGCTTCCTCAGAACCAGGCAAAATGGCCAAACTTCCACATGATGCTGCTGTGCAGAAAATTCATTGTTACTGTCCTTTAAGCTGTGATGAGAAACTGTAAGTTTTGTTTCCTCCCCAACACCATCTCATAATTACTGTCGCTGAATTGTTCGCATGGATCACTCTCAGGTTACACAAAACAATCCATTTTTATTGTAACAAAACTATTACAAAGAACAGTTACTATTTCCTACTCTGGTAAAAGATGCAGTCTCATCCTTTTCTTTCTGCATGCTAAATCTTTCTGTATCACAAATCTTACTTATTAGCCTTGTTATTTAAAAAGCAGCCACTGCTGGTCTTATGTTAATATTGTAAAGATAGCAATTTAGCTTTCATATTGAGGTCAGAATGTGGTGTTCCTCGAGGACATTATAGGGTTATACTGTGTAATCAGTGTGTGATTTTGAGGTCTAGTCCTTCCTAGATACAGCTAAATAGCATTGAAGTTCATTGAGATTTAGGAAATTCCACTGCAGGAAAATGTGTTCTAGAGTTAATGAAATGTTTTATTGTCAATAATAGCAATAACTTATCTTTCCTTATACAGACAAACACAGTGAGGAGACACTGCTTTCTTACCTTTTTTTGAGTCAAGTCTCAGTATATGTCCTTTAAAAATGTGGCTGTGAAAATAAGACTTTTTCCTACTGGAGTGGTACTCAGCATGATACTACCAAAGCAGAGTGTTAAAATTTAGTACTAATGTGATTATGAACACCCCAATTTCAAAATTCCTATTCTAGTTTACAACAGAAATGAAATTGGTTCTGTGACTTTGTATGAGATACAGGTGTTTTCCTGAATGAGTGAGACAGTGTATCTTTAATGTATATTAGGTAATTTTTAGTTGAATCCGGCTTGTTAATATTGTGTAATCTTTCTGCCCTGGTTTGCCAGGGACTAGTTCAGACATTGCTTAGACATGCTTATTGACAATTTAAATGAGGTACTCTCACTTCTACTGTATACAAGATACTGAAAGCACATTCTAAGCAAAGAGAACTTGATCAAATGTTCATATATGTTTGGGGACAGGAAAATACACTGCTTAGCATAAATGGATGTCTGTAACCAGGAGTATTTTGCTCAATGGGTAGCTTTCTCATGACGATCTGTGGTGGTGGCAATGAAAATAAGTAATTTGAATTGACTCAAGCATTTTTTTACCATTTTTCTCGGTATTCTGGAAGAAGATGTAATGCCATATGCTAAATAATATTTAAGTTGCTTTCTTGAAAAGAAAACAATGAATTGTGAAAACTCTTCGGGATCTTGAGATAGCCATTTCTGGGGGATAAGTGATAAACTAAGATGCAGAAAGGCAGATGGCTGTAGTACAGAAGAGAGAAAGCAGTGGCTTGTAAGAGATTGAAGACTTGTACTGTAGGTAATAGATCATATTTTATCATATAAGCTTGAGTCCATCTAGTGACTTTCGTAACACAGTCATTAGTATTTATTTCCATCTGTATTTTGTATTTTTCCCAATTTGATAGCTTGCCAGTAAAATTTCTTTCCCACACAGCTGAACCTAGCTTGCAGACTGACAGGGCACAAAAAAACACCTTCAGAGGAAAGCACATTAAAAAGCTTAGAAATCACCAGAAAGTGTTAACGGCTCTGTTGGCTGTTACACAATGGGATGCAGGAATTGCAATAATGTTCTTCTTCCATCTGGTGCCTGCAAACTTGCTGTTTTCTGAGGCATTCATTGCTGTAGCAAACTGTTCATTTATTCATTCATGTGTAGTTGCCTGTTATTCTTTGGAAAAGATTTGGGTTGAAATCGGCTCAGTTCTTTGTTACAGAAGTGCTCAGTGTCAAACATATTACAAGAAGATGTCAGTCCAAATGCAAATATCATGAAATTTCAAAGCATCTCCGCATGTTGTATATATTTGGAATGTACTGTGAAGGTGTAGTCCCAGGAGTGAGGATTCTGACTGACAATACTCAAAGGAAAATCATGCAATATCTGTGCCAAAATGTCTGTCTTAGAATGAAATTTCAATTTCCGTTTTAAATTTCCTGGCTTATGTTAGCTCACATCTCGGCCTTAAATTTTCCTCTTTTCTTAGCATCTCTGTAGTTATTTTCTTTGTTACATCTGGACTGGTTAATTTTCTGGAGTGAGAGATAGCTACTGTTTGGAAGGTGTCACTCAGAGAGAAGAATGGTTTCATGATCTAAAGGATGGGGAAGAGCTGGAGCTGGTGCTTATCATTCCAGTGGCAAAAGAAGACAACTTGCTTCTGGAATGGGCCTCCTCATTTCCTTATATTGGCTACCAGTTCGGGCAATACTGGGGTTGCCAGTTTTGTCACTTTACTGCAGAGCAGGGACCGTCTAGGTCCTCATGAGGAATATCTGGAAGAAACATGGGCCTCAGCCTGCTGGCAGGATTAGTATTTACAGCTTTCATAGGAAAAGCTTCACAGTTCTGTTAGGAGGAAAGTGAGTGAAGACAGGGACAGGACACTTTCTTCTTATTGCCAGACCAGGAAATAAAGGAATTGATATGTAATTTCTGAGCACAAACCAGTCAAAAATGTCCAACTCTTGGTCCTCCCTGAACATCTGAAATAACTGTGCTCACATGGCAAGAGTCTTTGATGATGTGTTCATAGCAAGACAGGCTTGCCAGGTTAGCCATCACCTGTCTTGCCTTCTGTTCTCCCAGAATTTAAATTAATCTCTTGAGTCCAGCAGTAGGGAGCATGTAAGTGAACTTATTAACAATTTTCATGAAAGTATTATAGGAATTCCTAGCATTCTGCCCATTTTAGTTAAATGTCATATAATAATATGCATCTATGCAAATCTTGTCTTGCTTTCAGAAAGTGTGAGCAACAAGGGGTGTGAACTGAGACTGCGCTGGAAACATTCATTTTGGTATATGGAAACTTTTAGGTGTTTTACTATGTAACTGTTGTCTTTTTCACCTTTTTCTTGGAGGATTGGTGTTCTCTGTATTGATCTAACTATGGTAGTTCTTTATGGAATTTGTCACTGTGTGTTGTATACCTACGTGCTACAGGTGCAGTGACTGAAATGCTTAACAGCAGTTACTGGACTAGAGAACCCTTGTGAAGAAGGAGCAGTTTCCATCCACTCTTGGTATGTTACTTGTGGGAGAAAAAAATCAGTATTTCACAGAAAAGGCTCAATCAAGTGAGACTGTTTTGGTCTTATAGCTAATGAGAGAAGTTTGAAGAATAAGCTGTAACTGGTAGGATGGCAGTACTGCAGAAAAAAATTGGGAAGGTGTAAACAATGTACAGATATATAGCATTACAACCTGCACAGTAAATGTGCTTATAAAAGTTTCTTTAAAATTGCACTGTGTGTTCTCCCTACACAGTTTTGAACTGTTAACATCCTGGCTACTTTTTACAATTCGTTGATACAATAGGCTGATAATGTGCACATTTCTGTTTCAAACAATCAGCTACTGTGTTACGAGATCTCAATTAAATAAATAGGAAACTTCATATGAAGTGTAGTTTATGCTGAGGTCTTCTCTTACAGATTTCAGTATTAAAGATATTTAGGATGAAAGCATAGCTCCAATAGGCAGTAATATGGAAAAGCCAGTGGTTGTGGGTAACAGTTTTTTTACTGATTTCCTTCGAAATTACCTTAAGAGGTCATACTGTCTGTCTCTCACTCCACCACAATGTATTTTCAAGTTGTTTGCCCAGGTCAGTCACATCCGGCAGAGATTATCCATAATTATCTGAAGATACTAAGTTCCCATTAAGCTTTGCAATACCAGTTAGTGAGATGGAGAAGAAAGGCACTGGTAATAACTCAAGTGGCTGATTTCCACCCAGGGCTGAAGAAGAGGGAAGGGAGGGATGGAAGCCATAGTGAGATCCTGAGATTTATTTAGCCTGTGTCTACATTAGTACTGTGGTTCAGAGCAATAGTGTAGTTTTGGAGCAAAACCCCCAGCTGTCTCTGATTCCCCTAAGTGGTTGGTTTGGTACACATGAACTAGATTTCTTTTGGAGGAAACTAAACTAAGAGAGTTGTTCCAAGTATGTACTTCATGGGCACCAACTCTCAATGGAGATATAAGGGTCTAAACCAAAGACTGATTTTTATGTTATGTTTTATAGCTTTGAACCACGTGTAGTTAATCTTTCAGTTCAGAGAATCAGGCTATGTCCAATCTGCAGTAAAATCTTGGAGCTCCATACACTGTAGGTTTTGGGGTCTCCACCAAGTATGAATGCCCTTGATCTATTCCTGTAGTGCTGTATTACTACTTGCTGATACAGGTGTAGCCCTGAGTGGCTTAGTGTAGCAGCACTTGTGCCCAGTAAAGTGGTCCTAAACTAAGGACCTAAATTCATGTGTAGTAAGTGGAGAGCAGTATGTTGTTTTGAGTATCTCTAAATAAAGATCTTGTCTGCTTGAGTTTAGGCAGCAGCTATACAGACATACATGGTCTGCTTTTGGACACCTTCAAAGCCAGTTATTTCTTCACCAACTAAATTGAAACTTGAGCCCTGAATCTGAATTAATGATCTGAATTCAGTGTTTAGCTTAAGCAAACTGAATTCCATCTTCCAGCTTCATTAGTTCTTCAGCCTGTGAAATTTTTCTTTTCCCTCCTTTATGCACTGCTCAGTCAAATCCACACTTTTGAGATGTTAGCAGATAATACTGATCATGTTAGAAGTGAGGTGTTACAAGAATCAGTAAAACATGACTAACAGTCATCCCGTTTTTGGCATCTGGACCATATGATTTTCAGCAATCTCTAGAAGCTAAGTGTAGGTTTCTGAACTGATGTGGTACTTAGCAGTGGTGAGTTCTTTACCTATCTTTACTGGAAGGTTCTGAGTACATTGTGCCTTGTAAAATCAGGCCACATAGGCACTGAAATAGAAACCTGCTAATGTAAATCCAAGTTTCTGATATTGAGGGTTTTGTTCAAGATTTAGAAGATAAGGCAGGGTTAATTGTCTTGAGTAGTTATGCAGGTTTGCATGAATGAACACAAGAGCAAGAAAAAGCTACCTACGTGAAATCCTAAATCCCTGATAGGATGCATGGAATACATTTAAATGTATCTCATTTGTAGGATCCTTGTGCTTCAGCAGTGTTGCAGCGTGTGTTTTAATGTATGTTTAATGTATGTTTAACTAGTCCAGTGATTAAAATGTAGAAATGCAGTTAAAGAATGATGGAGGAGAGTATGCAATCAGAATTTTGATCCCGTGGACTGGTTTTAGCTAGAATTATTTAGCTTTCAAAAATAAATATTACAGCTGCAGACATTTAAACACAAATGTAAATGGTAGAAACTCATTAATTTCTAGTTTTAAAAATATTTTTATATGCTGTTTGTTGTTAGATGCTTATTTTCATGTTCTCCAGGCTTTTTCCCACATTTTGAAAGGGTAGAAACATACTTGCCATTTAACATCAAAGACAGTTTTTGTGTAAACCATAACTGCACAAATTTGAATTCTCAGAAAAATATTAAACATTGGAAAGATCAGAATGCAAAAGGTCTGCTGTACTGAGTTAGCAAGGTATAATACTATCCTTTGGATTGTTTTGATCTGATTTTCTGTGATGTGTGTTTCTGTCTCTGCCCTTGCCTCTACTCAGAAATTCTTCCATCAGTGGAATGATGTTAACCACATTTGAGCAAGGTAGAGGTTTTTAAAGATAATTAAGCTGCTGTAAGTTTTATGGAATTAAATGACTGAGTGGAGGACAGAGACTGTAAAAGTTCTCTGCCTGAGGGAAAACTTGCAGCATGTGCTGATAACTTACTGTGTTCCAGAGAATCCACATGAGAAAGACCATAGAAATTTCCCAGCTGAAGCAAAAGCCCTGTCCTTCCTTGGACCTAAAACTCAGTTGACCACAAGATGCAAATCTGAAGGAAAGAAAAATCAATCAGATAAAACATTTCAAAATAATTCAAGGTAATTCTGAGTGTACAGTATTTAACAGGCAACTTGATGAGCAATTTCAAAATGTTTTGTCATGTGGATTTGATGCACTATGAAAAAAGAAACGTAAGTTGATTAAAGAGCTACGCTTACATAAATAAAAGATTGGTTTTTTGCTATTGGATGTTTTCCTCCTCTTTCCTCAAGTACCTACGCTTTGGGAAAACAGAGAGTGCATATGAGTAACTGTGAGTAAAGTCGCTGATGTGCAGCCTTGTAGCCCTGTCAGAATGTGCTGGGTATATGGATATTAAAACATTGCAATCTCTGGTGAAGCTCAGCATAGCTTTAGTTGATACAATGTCTGTCCCTGTGAATAGCAGATTTGAAGGTCTGTGAGTAGTAAAACTGTGCTGAACCTTTCTGAAGGTTCTGAAGGCAGTTTTACCTCTAAAAATAACTGAGTTTAACATCCATTTTTTTAAGTCTTCCTAATGAAAACTGCCCAGATACTACTGTGATAGAAATATTGGTAAAAAGGAAGAAATAGAAAAATAAAATGAGTGGTGTTGTTACTGATGTCTTTCAGTAGGTTCACTTCATTATTTTAAATTGAAATCCCCGTTGTAATCTTATGCACTTATTTTTCTGGAAGGTGTACCCACAATATTTTATTTAGCTGGTACTTTCAGATTTTGTCCACAGGTATTTTAAACTATCTGAGAATTCACTTCTACCTGTTGTTTTTCAAAGGCAGACCTTTATCATAGATCTCCTAACTAGATGTAAACAACAGTTTTATACTGACAGCTGGTTATGTTGTAGATGTTCCAGTGAATTATATCTCTTTTTTCAGTCAGGTCTAGAAACCTTGCTGTGATGAGTTGTTCCCTTAGACATGTGGAGTCCTTCATAAAAGACAGCTCTCTTCAAAGATGTAAATAATATGTAATTAAAAAGCATAATCAGTTTTCTTTAGTGATTGAAGAACATTTAATAATCGTACATGAGTAATACAGCAAAGTGCTTAAGCAAATAAAATCGAGTGCCTTGAAAATTTTAAAATAATAACTATTAGGAACTGAACACTTAAAACTTTGAACTGAACCTACTAATAATATGTAGACAAACAAGGAGTGAATAGATGAATAGCAACAAGTGTTAAGAGTAGGAGGGAAGTGAGCTGATGCAATACTTTGGTAGGGAAGGGGATGAGCCTGTTCTAGTCAGTTAGAGTCTACTTTTAGAGCAATTTCAGAACCTCAGAAGTTAGATTACAGATAGTTACCTTTTCAGGATCATGAGAGCAGAATGGTGCATTTTCCGTCCATTCTCTTTTCATTTTCGTCTTTTGATCCGTCTTCTAAATCTTCCCATACCAGTATCAAAGAATGGGTATTTAAAAATATCTTATCTCTGACTGTAAATACAGTTGTATTCATCTGGTTCTGAAATAAAATATTTGGTTTTAAATAAAAATTTAGTAAAATGCTAGAAATTCAAAACATTGATTAAATTTCATGATACATATTGGACTAGCCAATTGTGAATGCCACTGAGAGTAGGGAGAACCCTTGTAAATGGGTTCTCCCACTACACTCACACAGTTTGCACTTATGTTGCAAATAACAGAGAAGAGATAGAAAGAGAAAACATTTTTCAGATGTTTTGAACATCCGTATTTCAAACATGGCTGTAACAAGGAAACAGGTTAGGTTGTAAGATGTTTTTCAGGGACCTTCTATTTATTCTCTTTTTGAAAAAGTTATGAGTGCTTAATTCTGGAGGCAGAGTAGCTGTTATAATTCATTACTTTGTTAGACATAATCAACCTCGTAGGATATTTTGTGAACCCAAGCAGAGTGTCATACTAACATGACTGGGTTCTCTCTGGTACTTGAGCCATCTCTCTAGAAGTTGTGAACATGCCTTTGCTGAAACAGATGATTCATTCCGATAATGTCAGAAAGCCAAGCAATATAATAAAATGAGTGCATACACTGAATAGTTTCCATCTGTCCATACCTTCTCTGTGTTCAGCAGTGTGTTACTCCCTGTATTTTATTGTCAAATAAACAGGAATACATATGATTCTTTCTCTTTCCTTATTTTCCGTCTTTCCTTTTGCTGCACTTTATAGTGTTTTGTTTGAATATTTTTAGTAATGGTAGATAAATAGCAATCATATCCTTAGTATTTGGAAGAATACAGAAAGCTTCCTCAACACATGTCTCCAAAAATAGGTTCGGAAAAATATTTGTTATGGAACTAGAAATCAGTTTTGGAGGATTTACAACATTTAAAGTTACAAGAATAGTTGAAACAAGAAGTTCCTACCATGTTAATAATAGCACTTGAAGGCAAAATTGTAGAATTATTTTTCCCCACTAGTCTATTGCAAGTGGTTTGTTGATAACTATGGCATTACTAAATTTAATCATTCCTCTGGTATTATTTCTAAAAGTGGTAAGAGTCTTCTCTGTGTAACAGCTGATGGATTTTTTTCAGCAGTTGGGTTTCTTAATGAGCAAAACCTGAAACTCTTTCAGATTTGGTTTTAGCATGTAGTAGTAATTACAGAATAGCTAGCCTTAGAAAACAAGCTTGAATGCATGTATCACGAACTGTTTCTGTTTAAAATAAATAGATGGACAACTTAAGTATTTACATTTCTTAATTTCCAAAGGATAAATTGTAATTTCTTAAAGATGTTTAATGATTTTGGCTGAAGCATGCTTTGTCTTCCTTTCAATCAAAAGTGCAGAATAGTCTGAAACCAAACCATTGTAGCAAGATCATTAGGAAAATAAAACAACCTTAAGGGATGGAGCAAAGGTATAGCTTAGAGGTTTTATATATAAAATAAGAATTCCCCAAAGGAGTACCTGCATTATATCTTGAAAATAGGTCTGAAAAGATGCTAAGACTGATGTCAAAAGGTGCTTTAACCTTGCATATAGAAAGATTAAAGGAAGAGAAGCAAGCCCAGGGAAGAGGCTGTAGACAAAATTATATTTTACTCTCTCTACCAGGTAAATGGAAATAAATTCCCATTTTCAGTAAAGATGATTTCAGAGAAGACAGGATAGCTAATGAAAATAGGGGTGTATTACTTCGATTGAAGGGGAAAGGAAAATTTGAGAGGTCATGAAGCAGAAGGTAAGAGATAACTTCTACCCTAGAATTCCTGTCAGGTGTCTTGTCTTGTTGGGTGATAGTGTTGGAATGCAAAAAAATTTTTCTTTTTTTTAATTTAAAAAGCCAAAAGTCTTTAGGTTTGTTAGCCTAACATCAGTGGTATTCAAGGTTTTTGAATAAAGAAGAAATAAGTAAAGGTTGAAAATGGAAATAGAATGGAATGCAATATGGGGTTACAGAAAATAATGGATATATTAAACCTTTATCTATCATATGGCAAAATAACTGATTTTTTGGAGAAAGAAAATTCAAAATTCTAATCCATTTAGAGTTTAGTAAAACTTTTTATATTAGTAGCACACAAGAAAACAAAGCTGACTGATCATAGCACAAAAATTTGCCCTCAGACAAATATTTTAACTAGTAATTGTAGTACAAGAAGTAGGAGAGGGTAAACTAAAAGTAATGATGGCAAAATATCTGGAGGCCTTGTCAAAACATGAGAAGATAAGTTCCTATGGAGAGAACTAGAGGACCTTGAGGACTGATATAAGAGAAACAGCATGGAATTTAGTGGTGCAAAGTATAAGGTCATGTACTGGGGGAGTGAGGATAAGATAAATCTGTTTCAGAAACTTGTGGCTCATTAGTTGAAATGACTGAGGAGAAATAAATGGGTGCTTTAGTTGATCATAGGACTACTATGAACTGCTAATGGACATGAATGAAATAAAGACAATTTTAGGTTCTGTCTGGGTGTTGCTCTCAGATGAAATTGGTTGAAGACTCATCTGTTGTACTGTATGTTTAATTTCAGTTACTCCCACTCCAAAAAAAAAGAGAATTAAAAAAAAAGTAGAAATGTTATGTTGATTGGAAAAATCAGACTGGGAGAAGCCTGTCTTATGAGAAAAGGCCAGAAGAATTAATCTTATTTAGCCTAGAAGAAAAAACAAAACCTGAAAGGAAATATAATTTATCTCTGATAATACATTGAGGAAAAAACATTTTAAATGCAAGAGCATGAAAAAACTATTTAAATTAAACAAAAATGTCAGCACTGGAATTAAAAGTTATAAACTGAACTTGGATAAATTTGCACTAGAACCAGAGAAGTGAGATGCTGAAATGGCTTTCCAAAAGAAACAATCATATCCAGAAGTCAGTTAGTTGTCAGATAAAACTATATAAATTAGTGAAAGACATTATGTGGTGTTTGATACGTGTGATAATGAGATACTGAACTTAATGACCCAGAAGGTCCCTTGCCCTCCTGTCTCATACATCATTATTGTTGTGTGTTATCCATAACTGTGGTGAAAAACAGGTATTTAGAGTTAATGCCTGTCTGTCTGTCTCTTATCAGGTTTTGCAAGGCTGCTTGGAGGGGCAGAAAATTAGAGCAGAGGTTGTTCAAGAAGGTATATATTACCCTGCAAAACAGGACTCTCATCTTTACATTATCTGTGTGAGAGATTTTCACTTTTGCCCAAGATAAAGGGTCCTAAAATCCTGGGATCTGATTTTGAGAAAATGCAATCCTGAAAATCTCTCAGATTTTATTTTTTCAGAACCCGTCTCCTAAATTCTGTTTTCATGTGAAGTTTAGCTAGGAATTTCTCCTTTTATGTCCTTTCAAATTAGAGAGGTACTTTTCACAGCAGAGGAAACACAGGGCAGAAAATATAGGAAGTTTATCAAGAATTAGTCTAACAATTCACCATGCTAGCTGGCATTTTCCTCTTACTGTTTGTAGCCCTGCTTCATCACTGAGAGTCTGGCATACCATGGGGAATGCCTGTCTTAGGATAAGCTTTCAAAAGAAAATAAGGAAATAATTTGGTTTAGTTGGAGGAAGTGAGCTGAGAATTTGTGGGTGAGATTTTGTGCATGGTCACCCTTCATATGTGTGAGAAAGAGATCAGGAGTGTTTGCTACAGTTGGACTGCAGAGGAACATGTAGAGAAAATCTGGGATAAGCAGACAGTCATTCGTATGGCCTAAGATTGTTCCCTGCTAGAACTTAATGATGGTACACATTGCTTTTTATTTTCACCACAGACTGAATGGGGAGCTTTTGTGCTGCCATGGTTCAGCCCTGATACTGCTACTCAGAAGTATGATTATTAGTAATGCTAAGCAGAGCCCGTGGCCCTCAGGTAGCTTATGTCCACTTCGTAATGAACATTAGACATTTAGGAATTGTGGTGGGATGAGACAAACAAATTATTAAATCCCCTTGGTTGCTTTGATTTTTTTCCCCCCCTGGGATTGAAAATGCGAGTTGTCATGGCCATTTGTAGTATATCAGTGTAAAAATTACATTCTTATCTGATGAAAAGAACTAGGAAGTGATTATTAAGCAGGGGAGCAGAGGGGATGAGAAGTCCTATATCCTGAACACAAATCAGAGAAAGATGGTGGAGAGAGCACTGCTTGGAGCAGCCTCAAAGGATGAAAACTTGGTCCGGGCTCTTGCAACTTAGATTTAGAGCTGAGCTCTGATGAATTAAAGAGAGAGGATGCTGCAAGGTTAGTTATTTATTTCACCTTCATAGCTGAGCTTTGCCTTGAAGCAGTGAAACACTCTCGTGGCTAAAAATACTATTTTTAATGAAACACAATTTTAGATTATCCATAGCTTTAGATTTTTACCTTTTTCTTGGCAATCTTGTTCCCATCTTTGTTACCAAGAACATAATCTTTTGTTTTCTTTGGTGAAATTTGTTTTCATTTGTAAGTCATCTGGTGTTAAAAATGAGCAGAACTGACAGACAGGCTTTTCCAGAGAATATATATCCTAGGAAAATAGCATGTAAAGCTGCCAAGCAGCAGGGATCTACAACCTGAGAGAAGGTTGGGTTTTTCTGGAGTTGGGCATGAATCCTGCCAGCTGGATGTGCACCATGTGCACCTGGTATTAGCTGCTGACTGGTCGGAAAACATTGTGGCAGGTACAGGTGGAGTAAAGCAGAGCCCTGGGCAATCCCTCAGATTGTTACATGCTTCTGCACACTTGCACTTCAGAAAAGCACTTTTTACCCAATCTTTACAAAGGGCTAGAATTCAGGAACCATGTTATGAATTGAAGTGTGTGTGCTATTAAATGGTCCGTATTAGCTACCTTCTAGTGGCCGAAAGTGCAGTGGTTTGGAAAAAGAACAAATGTTTTTGAAAGTACCATTTTATATGTCTGTGCTGAAAGCTTGCCCTAGAGAAATAGATGAGTTTTGAATATTAACATTGTTCTTAACTTCCCTTGCCCTTGTTCTCAACTCCACGCATCTTCATGAACTTTCTATTATTTTTTTGCTTATTATTTTGCTTTCATGTTAGAAAAATGAACCAATACATAGTAAAGAGTTTGAGGTGAATACTTTTTTGATAATGATAAAATGAAGACTGTGTAGGAATCAGCTACAAAAGTGTTGAATTTTCATTTCCTTTTTCCTAAGCCAGAAGACCATTCTGCATTTTTTCAGAAATACCTTCACTTCCGTTTAATTTTTTTATACAGAAGTGATCAGCTGCCTTTATCTCTGTATTAGGACTAAGGCCAGTAGTTCTGAGTTTGTGTAGGCACTGTTTTTTTTGGCCTATATTGGTGTTCTCTTGCTAATGTTCCTTGAAGCCTCATGAGGATCCCCAGGAGACAAAGCTGTAGCACATGTAAGGTTTGTATATATTCCATACAGACTTGTAGAAGCCTATGTTTCGTCAGGTGTGCCTCTTAAAGCACGTCCGTGCAGCCACAGGAGGTGAAGAGGATAGATGATCTTTACAGTCAGTGTCTTAGTAGAGGTTTGTACTGAAAAAAAAAAAAAAAAGCTAACCTTGATTATGGAATTATAGTTTTATATGAGAAAATCTAATATTAATGTGCTCTCTTTAGGTTAATTTTGTCTGAGTGACTCAGACAGTTCCCAATGTGATTGGCAATCAATAGCAATAACATGAGCACTAAGTCATGTTTCTTCATCAAAATGACAAGCCTCAGAGCAGACAGTGTAATTGTTTGCTTTTCTGCACAGATAGAGACATGATTGCTCTGCTTTTTTCTAAAGAGTGAGTTCATGGGGGCTGAAGAAATTGATGTGTAAAGTACCAGAGATTTATGTAAGAATAGGGAAGTGTAAATATAAAACAGAATGGGCATTTAAAAAGTCTCGCTAAACATTCGCAGCAGTCGCTAATGACAGGTATTTTATAAATACCCTCTAGAAATTTGAGACAGAGTGGAGCTTCTGTGTGGCATCTCAGAGAGGCTTGTTAACGTGAAAATAGAACAGTGTTAAGTACATACATAAATGGTCTTTTAGGAAGAGAAACAAGCATTTTAGAGTTTATGCAAGTAATGTAACTTATGCAACTGCTGTTTCTCAACAGTATCTAACCTTAAACCTTGGAACCAAAATAAGATCTCTAGTAATTTTTTTAACTTCCCAACATGACATATGATTTTTCTTGTTTTCTTGAGTCTTATCTGTAATAAAGAATTAAATATCACTATTCTCTTTTTATTTATAGTTAGCAAAGTTATATTTTTCTGTCTAGCATCTGATTTTTTTCCTGTGTGTTCCAAATGTTATGTGTCTTCTGGCTCAGTTATATGTGTGTTACTTAATATCTGCAATATCAACAGTTCCTTCAATACCACTGTGATTAAGAGAGAAGCCAGAAAAAGTTAGTTATTTTTGAGAGCACCTGATATCAAAGGGATGAAAGCTACAGAAATCTTGAAGGCCAGATTGTTTCTCACTATGAAATTTCAAGACTGTCAGGAGGAGGAGTGGGGCAAGGAGATTTAATGGTTTTGAGATGGAGCTAGCACCTCTAAGAGAATATGTGGTGTATGATTGCTGTGCAAGGCTGGTACTAGACTTGATGCTGCATCCTGTTCCTTGTTGATGATGAGCTAACTCACATTTCAAGTATTTCAATTGATGTGTGGGCAGGGGTTTTATCTAACATTTATGCATTTTGGAAAACCTGGACCTCAGTAAAGCTCAACATGTGATCTGCCAGGTTAACGAGATTGAGGTATTCTGCATGTATTTGTACATTTTTTCCTTTTTGTTCCAAATCAAATAAATTGTGTAAAACTGTGTCATATATCATGAAGGCTGCTCACGTACAACCACCATGAACCATGGCAATAAGAAAAAAAAGCAAATACAGTATAGCTGGTCAGTCTGTTTTAGAAAGCTGATGCCAGCCCTATTTTATACACGCATCATCCTTCATAATTTTAAGGAAATATATGTATATTTAGTTGTTGTTACAAAATTCATTTTTTTTCCCCATTTTCATATTTCCTCCAAAGATTATGTTAAGAATTAAGATTTTTCTACTACAGTTTTATGTAAAAAAAATTAAGATTCTTTACCATAAGGAAAAATTGTATGATTGAAGAACTAACAGGAATGCTAACAGAGGGAAATATCGAAAGAGAATTTTTAGTCAGAATATGTTAAACTCTGTTTTAAGTGTGCTTTTGGCACCTACTTCTGTGATTATTGCTTATTGGAATAGAAGACAAATTTGTAAAAGAGTTAACCCTCTCAGTGTTTAAATTGTACTTCTAAGTTAAAGATACAAATACATCTTGCATCTACTGTTGCTTCTCTGGCATCAAGTTCTGTGCCTGGGTTTACACTGGAAGTCACTTACAAGCATGATAATATTAGTTTTACAGGCACAGTCATATGGTTTTCTTTGGTTATATCTATTAATACTGTTGCACCAGCTGAAGAAGTTCACAAATCTTGGTGGTACCACATTCAAATATTACTGCAGTTTGTTCTTCAAGGTTGCTGAAAACTAAGTACTATTTTTGCTGATGGCGGGGATTTCAAAAGCACATTGTCTAATAGTTCACAGAACAATTTGGCAGTATTTTTGTCCTCAAACTTAGGTATTTACTACAGAGAGTTATTCTTCTTACTTTAAGTTCTTTGTCATATTGTTTCAAAGCACATTTTGACAGTGGCTAAAGCTGTGAAGGCTCCAGAATGTATTATAAGGTTGTCTGAGACATGTTTGTTTTGTCCTGTGATTAAAGGTAGTGCCAACCTTTGAGAAAATATTAAGCATGGTTTGTACTGATTTCAATTTTAAAATTAAACCGTTACAAAAAGAATTTTCTGAACATGTTTTCTACCACTGAATTACTACACCTTGATAATATTTGAGCTTCTTTTTGGAATGTTGGATTTTGAAAACAAACCCTCTTGTGTGTTTTACTGCCATTCCTTGTATAAAAGGTTGCTAATGTTCATGAATGGTTTACCTACTGAAGCGTTAGTGCTGGTTTTGAAGTTATTTTACTTAACTAGTGAGTTGTAAGTACTAATTATTGTGTTGTGTGTTTGGAAATACACAGCATTTTGACACAAATCAGAATTATTAAATTATACTCTCAGTTCTTGTGAATTTACCACGTAAGTTTGATCAAAGCACTTCACCCTTCTGCCTCAGTTTTCACAGAGTAGCTTGTGTTTGTAGGGAGTAGAAGTTAAAACAACTTGGTAAAAGAGTAATCTTGATACCGGATGTGCAGTGGACTTTGTAATGCTACTCCATATTAAAAAACCTCCTTATAATATTCAATAAAACTATTAAGGCAAGAACTTTACCTTGCATTCATCCATCATTGCATTGTAATGGTTATTTTCCTTTCAACTATTCCCAACTTAAACAAGGAATAGATATATTTAGGACCTTTTCTTTCCCTGATATACATTGGTCCTTCTAGGCTTATTACTGAAAATTTTGCTTTTTTTTTTTTTTTTTTTTTTTTTAAAGCTAGAACTGTAGAATAAGGAAACATGCTGCAATGTAAAAAATTAAAATCATATGAGTAAAGATTGAGAGGATAAAAATCTCAAGACTGAGCTGTTTGGTATTTATGTTACAGGTGATTGACCTATACTTTAAATTTAGAACAAACTGTATTTCACAATAGAACTGTAAGTAATTTTTTTGCAGTGGTCTACATTCTTATTCCATGTGACACATTAAAACATGTAGAATTAAGCAAGGGATAAATTTGACCCCATTTTTCTTGTTTTTATTGTCATCCAATTTTAATTTTGCGGTTTTCCCTGAGCAGAGGAGAGGGGGAAACATTATGTTGCCCAAATGAAACACAGTATATGATGTGAGGAATTCCTACTGCATGTTCTGTAGTAATGAGAGCATGTTTATCATTATGGATTCCCCTGCTGCAGGTTGTTTATTCAGCTTGAGTAGCAACCATGTTTTCTATTTGAGTACTAACATACTGCATTGTAAGTAGTTATGCATTTCTCTGGTGATCCATATCTCTGAGCAACTGGAGGACAATTCAAAAAAAGAAAAAGAAGTGGCATTAGAGGAGGACTAGAGGGCTAGCTCAGCCCCGTGTACCCTCAAATTTAGTTTGAAATACAACTTCCTGTCTAGTGGGAGGAAAAAACAATTTTTTTCTTACTGGATGTGTCCTAAGTGCTGGAAAGTGTGGAACAAGTTCATGTGAACATTTATACTGGAGGGAAGACAAGGAACATTGTTTCTAATACCATTGAAATACTGCCACTTTAAAAAGCTCTTTTAGAAAAATGAAAGAAACTATTTGGAGGTGTCTCAATAATATGACAAGTCTGCACTGAGCGTGCTCTACCAGGAGGCCATACCAGCAAAGTGCTGCTGGTGTGGACATAGTTCAGGAGCCACCATTAGTGATTTCTGCTGCAGTAGTACGTGCAACCATCTCTGGCCCCACATGAGATGAATTTAGCTGATAAAACCACAGATTTGCCCGTATGACTGCACCTCCTGCACAGTATTAGAGTCTGCTGCTATCTCACTCCTTCACATTATTGAGCAGCTTAGGTGTTTTAGGTGATATATGAGGCAGATCTGTAGAGATGGTAGATGCTTTAGCTCTAGACCTTGGGGACGGGGCTGTTTTGAAGTAAGACCTTTGATTTTATTTTCATTCAGATTTATGTATTGTCAGTTGTTTTCAGAGGCAAAGAACAAAACTGATGTAACTGTAGCTTTCTACCTGGTGAGCTGCAATAAATTGATTTTGATTTCACGTTCTGTCATGTAAATGCATACTTAGGCTCTTGAGCTACTTTTACAGTATGCTCTGTGTGTTCACGTAGTAAAAGCCTTACAAAAGGATTTGAAATGTTCCTGGTATCAATATGAAATAAATGGATTTTCTTTGACTAGTAAGTGGCTTTATTTTTCTTTTTTTTCAGAGTTGTGTTAGAGAATCTTTTAATGGAAGACTCATTTTCTACAAACTCAAATTTTTTTCAGGAATTTATTTTTATAATTAGACAAATTAAAGCAAAGGATCAGTTTAATCCTACTGAAAGTGTGACAACGTATTAAATTTTTTTTTGAGTTTTTTTTTAGCAGCAGTTCAAGAATATGCTGCATTGCCCAGCAGAGCTGTATTTTTTACATCTTCCCTCACCGATGCTCTGTTGGGGAAAATGGCATTATACTTGTGGTGGTATAGTATTTCCTTTGACTATATGGCCATTAGAGTAGTGAAGTGCCTTTGAATGTCTTGAGGTAGATAATAGGCTGGCTGGAAACCCTGTTTTATGGGTGAGAATTGGACGTGCATTAGGCTGTGCACACTACTAGGATTATGAAACTGAATGTCCAGCTGATTCTAAGTGAATTGGTTCAGCAGATTAATATGACACACTTTAATTTGGAAATAACCAACATTTTATTTTTTAATATTTACCATCTCTAACCAGAAAGTTTTTGTCATGTGAAAAATGCTTATATTTAACTTTTATGTTGATGATAGAAAAAGACAAATATTAAAATACTGGAATTTCTCATGGAATGGAAATTGCAGTATCTGGTCAGATCTAAGCATTTTGAGTTCTCTTTTCTTTGTGTAAAACATGGCTGAGCAAATGAGATCTGTGAAGTGTGGGGGGAGAATCCCTGGTTGCAACAGGAGAATGAGGGGCATTCATCTTTTGATTTGTTGATACTGTCAATACTTTTGTGACAAACGGGGAGAGCAGAGCTGAGATCAGCTTGTGGGTAATCTTGATGTGGCAACGCTTGTGTTATAAACTCTATTTCCTCTAACAGTTTCTATCTTCTGCTCTATTGACCGTGCTTCCCAGCTTTGTATCATCAGCAAAACTTGTCAACAATCTCATGCTTTTGTGCTGAGGTTATAAAAGAATATTTTAACTAAGATTACTTTACAGACCTACTTTAGAGGTGCTTAGTTAGTCAACTGTCTCCTGGTCAGTAACTATCCTTTTAGCATGTCCCATTATTATCTCCCCTTTTCCAGTATTTCTCATGTATTTCCCATATTTCTTACATATTACATTTTTAACATAATCACCATCTTCTGCAGTTTAAATAATAATTTCCCATTTGGCACAGTATCAAATATTTTACTGAATCCAGACAGATTGAATCTCCCGCATTTCCTTGTCCAGTAATTTAGTTATCTTATCAGAGGAAGATATCAGGTTAGTTTGGCATGCACTTCCTTTGGTAAACCTATGTTATGTTTTATCCCAGTTTCTGTATAACTCTATATGTTTAATTACTGTTTTCTTCAAAAATGGTTCTAACTCCTGTATACACTGAAGTTAGACAACAGTTACTTAAGTAGCCTTTTTTTCCCCTCTCTTAAATGCACATACTTCGTTTATTGTTTTTTATTCAGGTATTATCACTCCAGCATGATTCAGTTACAAAAAACCCTTTCTGCTGGGTCTGTACCTTCATGTTTCCAGACTTTTGGACTGGAGCTTGTTCCCATCTCCTTCCTTGGCTTTCCGACCAGTGACCAAGATATGTCTCGGTCATCTATCATGGGATGAATGTACCCTCATCCTCATTAACCATTATATCGTGCTCCCATCTCCTACTGTAGTGCTCTGAATGCACATACTGGGTACTGAGACAAAATCTGAAATTAGGCTTGGGGCTGTTCCTTTGTTATTTTTAATTTAAACCTCAGTCTTACTATATCTTTTCACCACTTTTTTTCCTTTTTTTTTCTCCTACTCATGCCTGGTGAGCCTTTTGCCATTTGTAAGTGTAAATCCAGCTTGAATTTTGGCAGTTTTTGCTCTCTCCTTCGAACTTAGACTCCAAGATGTAGCTTTTTTTGCTTGCCATTCCTCTTTTCTATTCTCTGTAGGTAATTTTTGCATACTGTTGTTATCCTTTCTGAGGTGATTATTCAGTCAGTTAAGTCTGCAGCTTTTTTCTACAGTGAGGGTTTTTTTCAGTGGTTCAGGGTGTAAATTTTAGGCAGTTTTTATATTTCTGATTGAAATAAATTTGAGCCTTTTCCAAATTCCAGTCCTTCACCTTTTTAATTTGGCTGCTTTAACACATTATCTCCCTTAATTTCTCAAATATTTTTAAAAAACCCTTAACATAGATTTAGAAAGGTTTATCATGGACAGTTTCTCTCAACAGATACTCAGTACAGGAGGATCTGTAAAATACCTGTTCTGTGATCATCTGCATATTGCAGACCAAAAAATATAATACAAAGTGAAGATCTGTTGTAAAATACCAACAGCCTTTTCTTTAATTTGTAAAATTCCTAGCTGATCGTAGAAAGCAGAGTACACTCTGATCTTGTGGCCAAAACATTACAATTTCAGTGATCTCTGCCGGTCAGATGAAGAGATTCCCACCTGATTTACAGTCTTGCAGTTGGTTGGTTTTGAGAGCTTGAGCAAGGAGCAACAGTCAGATAGGCTTAGTATCATGTATGCACCCCTCTTGAAATCTTAGAGTCATTTATTTTACATAAGCAGCTCTCCTGTAATCATCTTGAAATATCGTTAATCCACATTAAAATACTTTTTTGTTATTTCAGCGATGTTCGTGAAGTATCACATCTGAGAAACAAAGAGTCTTGCCAATGTTAGAAACATTGCCTCCTGCAGTTCCTGGCAGTACTAATCTCTCTAACAGTATTTGAGAGATTTCTATCCAAATAAAATCCTATTGGTCCTATTTGTACTCTTATAGACCCTATTTTTATATTTCTTCCCCCAGATGATTTTTGACCCAAGATAATGTATCTTCATCTGTGTGACCTGGATTTCTCTGCAGCATTCACAGCTGGAACATAGGCACTGAAAGTATTTTCTCTCAAAGGGAGAACCCCCTGTAATATCTTCCTCCAGCCGTGCACCAGCTATCCACCAGAAGTCTCTGGTTCTTCCCATGTTTTCTGAGTTCTTGAATCAGTGTACCAACACTGTGAGTGGTTCTCTTTGAGCTCTCCCCATCTCCTGTATAACTCAAATACAGAACTTTAAATAACTCTGAACGCTAATTTCAAGGATCATACTTCCTCTCCTCTAATAATATTTCCAGCACTACTACTTTTTTTTCTTTTTTTAAAAAAAACCCCTTTTATTTATATTTTACTATTTCTTCACTTATGGTTTTATTCTGTTTGGATAACATGCAAATCTTTCACAACACTTTTCTCTTGATTTCCTGTTTTAAAGCTAGATGTGACTATAAACATGAGTGACCCATGTTTAAATGAAGTCTTTTTGTTGAGTGAAGTCAGTTTTGTGTGAGTGTCTACCAGTGATGAAACATCCCCAAACCTTTCAAAGTAGATTGATAAGTAGTCTGCTGATCAACACTATGTAGTTATGACTCTACCCTCCTTCCCTTGAAAAGGCAAATCCCACAGAATCACAGAATTTCTACCAAAATTTCCATGAAGCTTTCATTTCTTTGAGCATTTTCCTCTGCCTTCTGGTGTTGTTTGTGAGTTGTTTCTGTAGAAATGTGCATTTATGGTTGGTCTCAGTATGAGGAATATGCAGTGGAGTTTCCCATGCTTCATCTCCATCCAGGGCTCGGAAGTCACATACTGAGTGACAAGAATAAAGAGTATGGAGTACCTCTGCTAACTCTCTGTCCTGTGTGCTGAATGAGGTGAAGAGTCCTTTGGGAAAAACCTGCTGTTTGCTGTAAATAAAAATTTCCTATCTTTACACCGATGCTGTGCATAGGTGTGCAAACATTTGTGAAAACGTTTGCATTGATACGAAAAGCCAACATTTACCTTTTTTTTTTTCTTTTTTTTTTTTTCTGTAAACTGCATAACAATTCAACGTATGAAAGATTCTGGTACTTGGGAATAGATTCCTACAGCCCTAAATTCTTGATCTGCTCACACATTACTTCCAGACTCAGCAAAGTCAAAAATGCAGAGGTCCTCTTACCTGAAACTTAACTGAGTAGGGACCTCAGCAGTACTGTTTGAAATATCATGTGGACACCAGGCCTTCATTCTAAAATTATTCCTTCAGGGATTGCAGTTGAATTGCAGAAACCTATAAACAGAAGTTAAGGAAAAATGAATTAAATTGTGTCTTTGAATTTGGTGTAGCGCTACCATTCATAGCCTCTGCCTTATGAATGAAGATATCATATAGGATGTTAAAAATATATTTAATGTATTTTTAGTTGCTTTTTCTTCCCCTACTTCCTTTGTTTCCCACGTGACTGAAGTTTAATATTTAGGAAAGCATGCTCTTAGTTGATTCTAGATTAATTCCTTTACATAACCCGAAATAATTTAAGTAGTAAATATCTTGCTGTTTCTGTGGGACCCTATTTGGGGTACATGCAGCAGCATGCAGTATAATAAAAGGTTCTTTCAGCAAATGTTTAGGAAAATACTTTCCAAGAGATCTGCACATGATTAGAATTACTGAGTGCTCTCCTCTTCGGCTTCCTGTTTTGGAATTAAACGCCTTCGGGACACTTGGAATATCTCAGTTTTGAAAAGCAGCAGCAATTTAACCAATTAAATACTCCACCGTCTTAGCTGTGATTTCAGTTAGTTGTAAAGAGGGAAGAATATATGAAATAGTCCCCGAGATACCTTAATCAAATTGAAGGAATAAATTTAACTCCAGTCGCCACAGAGTAGCTATTGAGGGAAATTAGAGCAGAAAAAATGTAGCAACAGTCAAAGTGACATTCTGGCTCTTTCTCTGCACATGTATACAATTACTAACTCTTTCCTTACTTCTTGTATCCTGTGTTTCTGATCCTGTGGGATACTGAGCGAATCACATTCTGATGCAGTTGGGGTTGGGGCTGTGGAGCCTCTCGTGCTTTGTGCCCTCTGAACACCAACACTGCCTGCAGAGGCTAGCACAGCGTGGTGTGTTGTTCACCGGGGCCCTGGAGTACATGGGCTCTGTTCCCTGCTCCAGCGAACATTCGGTGACTCGTACAAAGTGGAACAGGAGAGACGTCACCTCAAGTGCTTTGTGGCTCGGTGTCTGAAGTGCCCTTCTGAGGGAGGAGGATTGTGCTTTCCTGTCTCCCCACGCAGAAGGAGGAACTGTGCAAAATGGGTGAATGCAGCATTGAGAGGGAGGAGGCAAACATCAGCTCTCCTTTTCATTCTCAAGTTTTCTGCTGCACCCAAAAAAGAAAAATCTGAACCTTTTTTTGAAACAATTTGCTAATTGCTTGAAGTATTTTACATTGCTTATTTATAAAGTTTGAAGCAAAATTTAGATATGCTTGTTGAACAGTTGCATACACAGCAATCTCTTCAGGTCCCTCCACTTATTACTGAGCAATTCAACTACAAGACGAACTCCTTAAAATGAGATAAATTAATGTATTTAACAGCTCACCCATTATGTGGATTTTGCATCTGTGTAAAATTTCTGTAGTAACACTATACATGAACTTGGCCAAGCATAGTTATGTGTGTTCCATTTTTTGATTTTTGTAAACAGTCTGCTACAGTGGTGTTGTCTGGTCATTGTATTTATGTAGTATTATTGACCATTACAGGTGTTTTCCACCACATACATGGTGGAAATATTTGGGTATTCCTGATTCTGTACTGTCAATTCTTGTCAAATAAAGCAGAGTTTGCATGAAGATAAAAGCTGTTAGAAGATTCAGTCCAGACAGAAACATTGTAAATAATTCATACGAATTGCCTACTTGGCTTTAATGAATTGTAAAGCAAATGTCAAATTCTCAGTTTTGGAGTATAAGGTGCAGTTGTATTGAGAAGTACAAAATTCTTGGTAGTGTGTTATTATAGGCGAGATCCTTTTATTTTCTTTATTTTTCCATAGAAGTGTTCTAACCATATTATTCAGCCATAGGAATATAGTATAGCTATCTTTATTGTTAGATAATACCTTAACAGGCAATTTTTAATTGCAAGAACGTATTGCACTGTGTATTCTTATTTGAATGTTGTGAATTTTAGCTGCATTTTGTCAAACTACAATTACTTCTTTGTAAGGCTTGCTAGTAGTTAAATTTGCGTTGAGGTCTATTATGTACCGTATTCCTGGAAATTAATACTATTTTGTAATACAGCATGGCAGTTTTCATTTGAGATTACATTAATAAAAAAAGTAATTCAGTAGTTTCTTTCCAGACATTATGAATGTCTCCAATATACTTTTGGGCTGGTTGTGATTAATGACATTTGATAACATTATATTTATTAATACTTAGAATAATCTTGCAGAGTATTTTGTTTGAAAATGAACTGAAGGGCTTTTGACCAGTCCAAATCTGAATTCGGAGCTTCACATTTTCTGTGTAACAATGATTAGACACTAGAAAATAAGTACATATGTATTACATCATATATTCATAAAATAAACAGTTTTTTCAGAGCAAGCAAAAACTGAAATTAATTGTCTTGGTAGGGCCTGGTCCTGTTCCATAAAAAATATATTTACTATTTCTATATGTCTCCAAAAAGAAAACAGCAGCGAATCCTAATATGCTACTAGTTTTATCTAAGTGTAGCAACAAATTCAGATTTTTTGTTTTTGAGAATTTACAAGGAAATTTATTATTATTTTGAGTGATAGTTAAAATTTTTGAATTAAGATTATTTTGAATTTGACACAGATCATTATATTTTAATTTTCCCATGATCTTAATAAGAGAATAATATATATGCTTTAGTCTTAACATGTAGTTAATTTAATTGGATCTCTCCTCTTCAAGTAACCTAGTTGTAATTAGGCTACATTGTTTATGATTATTGCTTCTAATTGTTGCGCTTATAGACTATGGACAATCTTAGATTAGCATCTCAGGTAACTTTTAAGTTTTATCATTTTGACAGATATTAACTTAATGGGAAACCATTTCCTTTCTCAACTAGGCAGCATTAAACTATTATACTTCTTGCAGTAAGTGGCTGTCCCAGTGATGCTGCCTTTCTCTTGCCATGTTCTGGGTGGGCACCCGTGCGGAAAAGCCTCCCTGAAGTGCTTGCCTGGCCACACTGTGGTGGCCAAGCCTTTGCCACAGCAAACGACTCCAGAACTGCACCATGCCTACTTCCCCTTCAGCCACTTTTAACTGTAAACCTTTAACTTCACATTTCTTGTTTTTATAATGCCAGATTTTGTGACAATTTGAGCATTTCTGTCTGTAACTTTTTCACTTGAATTACTGCTAAACACTGTCTGTCAGTCTTGGCACCATTTTCCTACAGTTTCCCATCTGAGAAATTAATGAGGATTGGAGTTTGTCTTCTATAAAGTAAAGGTTTGTAGGCATTTGCTGTCAGTCTCCCCATTGAATTAAGCATGGCCAAAACTGGGTTGCTGCTGAGATTCTCAAAGCAGAAATAATAATCCTTGTTCTAAAAAAATAAAACTGACCTAAAATGTAGCTGAACTGCTACCTTTGTCTTCTAGCGTAGCTTTTTTTTTTTTTCTTTTTGCCTATTATAAAGCATATTATTATGAAGCATAGAGTCCAATCCTGGAAGCACTTCAGTTCAAAAAAGCAATAATCCTGTGAAAAAGTACTTCAACCATGAAGCAGTAACTTTTCCCAATTTGTACAAATGCAAGATAATGAAAAAAATAGTGGGAAAATACTGCAATTTGGTCTGTATTTGTCTGGTTAAAATTCAGTGATAGAAAACCTTGCTTGTGTTTGAATTTTTTTTTTTTTACTCTAATAATTATTGCAAACTAGCTGCAACAATGCATGTTTATACCTACTTGATCTGTTTTTCATGAGCCTTGAAACTGTGCACCTCTGTCTATATGCGTAGCTTGTTCTCATATGGTAGCACTGTTGAGGACTGGCATGTTTTGAAAGTATTTTTTTATTATGGCATGGGCATGAAATTCCAAAAATTTATATTAATCATAGTTTTCATGCTGTTATCCTAGAGTAGGAAGATTCACAGACCTAAATCACTAGAGGTTATATACACCAAAGAACATGGTTGCACTTGGAAGCTTTGGCCAAAATTTGGTCCAGAAGAAACCCTTGTCACCTACCCCGTGACCTGGGGTGTGCCTGGGAGCCCTGGGAGTCAGTCCCAGGTTGGTCATGACATGAATTTCCGTGACCCGTTTCACCCTTAGGACTGGATCTAGCAGGGCTCCTGCAAACACAAGTGCCAGAATGTGCCCTGCAGAAGATGTCTAGACGAGATGCTGAGTGTCTTGTATTGCCCTGTAGTTTGAGGGAGGTTATGGGCCATCCTGATTTAGGTTCTCTTTGTTGGCAGAGGGGCGGGAAGCTGCCTCATTGGGTGTTAAGGTATTGTGGAAGCTGTTCTGCTTCATATGGAGTAATTAATTGTATGTGGAATGAGACAGAGGAAAGGACTTTGAGCCCCTGTTTACAGGACTCAGAAGAAGAGTCTGGAGTTCTGGTGCTGCAGAGGGTCACCATACTTTATCTGTCCCGCATGACTTTTCTTACAGAAAGGCTAGAAGCAAAAAAGAGGGGGTATGGGTACCACTGTCCCTATTTGCTTTTTCTCTCACCATATTGAGAAAGAAGGACTACTGTAAATGCCTGATTCAGAGGAATAATACTGACAGAGAATATTGTCTGTAGGTTGTGGAAATAAATGCATTCCTTCAGTTTACAGATGAGGTTGCTCTGTTCTTCTTCAAGGTGTGTCTCTAGCTTTGTGTGCACCCTTCTTATAGCAATTCCAAGTGGTCTAGGTTACCCCATCGTCCCTCAGCAGGTGGGCCTCACGCTCCTTCTGTTACCTTGCCTTGTTTTCTAGTTCTGCTGGGTAGTTTCCACCAGAAGAGGTTTCCTAACCGTGCCGTGTCTCAGTGCTTCAGCCCTGTTCAGAATGGACTTTTGTACTTCCTGCATAAAAGGAGAAAACATTTCTTCTTCTGGAGGAGAGAAACCACCAAAATCTGCATTTTATATCTGACAATCCAGGAAGAGCGGATAGTGATTTTGAAAGAATTCCCCACCTTTCTGTGAAGAAAAAAATCACAACTGTTCTGTTTTCATGGTCCATTGCTTCTTTTGCTTAAATAGGTTTTGCTTTCACTTGTGATAGCAGTTTGGAAGCAATCAAGAGACAAATCTTATTTGCAGCCATTAGAAGCAATTGTTAATGCATGAGGGACTATGGCAATTTTATGTGCTGTGTCTTTTTGGGGTGGCAGTCTTGATTTTGGTCTTTTGGTATGCCCAGAGTGACAGAAGGCTGTGGGTTTTTTTTGTTACCTGTTTTTTTTGGGGGGGAAAAATAGTCATTCTAATAATGACTGGATGCTTTAGCAATGACACAGTCAGGGTGCTGACTTGCTGTCAGATTTTCCTTTGGGAAACAAAATATTCCAGGGATCTGTGTGCCCATAGGAATCTGTTGCCTGTTTATATTAACTCACCTCTGAGTTTTTCCATTGGTGGCGTAGTAGCTTTTCAAGAAAGCTGTGTCTTCCAAAAGAAGGCTTTTTGAGCATGGCATTCGCTAACATAAGCAACTAATTTAAGGGCCGTTTTCTTCCTCTGTTATTGAAGGGCAGTATTTAACCCTGTTCCTCACTTGGCTAACTGAACTTGAAGAAATCCAAGATAGTGGGGAGGATTTTGTAGGTGTATGCAGAAAATAAACCTGTAAGGTAACTGTTATTCTTCAGAGCTGGTTTTTTATCCTCATATGGCTTCATCTGTCACTAATAATGGTGGCACTGGAAAACACACGTGGAGATTGTTGTTTTCCCCGTATATGCTTCACATAAGAGAGCAATTTATTAATATATATAAAAATGCTGCAACTGGTGGCAAAGACATTTGTACACTATTCATCTTACACTTAAATTATTCAGGAAGATGTCCACATTTTTATGCATTTTTACAGGCCATGATAGAGTGGGCTACGTTTGATTAGAACCTATAAATTTTAGCATAGTATGAATATTTAATAGTGAATAGAAAATACTTGCAATCACTTAATACAAAGTGAAATTATCCTACTATTTTAAAGGAAAAATCCTATGTGCTGGGGTGGTTTTGAGGTTCTTGCAATTCTTGGTTTGTTGGTTTTGTTTTTTTTTTTCCTCAGCATGTTTAGCTTTGCAAGGAGATTTTTTTCATTTTCTAGGCCTCCTTGCAATTTTCAAGTAATACTTCATTTTGAGACTTGAATCCCGGCACTGGGCATACTGTCAGTTCAGCCTTTGCTCAGTCGGCCAGGCTCCCATCTCCTGCCATCTTCTGGCTTACGGGGACTATCTGAGCTGGTTGTGAGGGTGTGTGGTGGGCTCCTGCCTGGAGGTCTAGCTCTCCTCCTCTCCGATCAGTGTTTCGTTGCTGACCACTGCCACTCCTTGCTGTGTTTTCAGCTTGGAAGGGAAAGGGAGGATGGGATCCAGAGATTCAAGATACGTGTAAGGGTGGGGGATAACTTGAGACTCTGCACAGGAGGGACAAAAAACAACATCAGAATGACCTGCAGAGACTAGACCTGTGGGGGCTGCAGGCAAAAAGGTGAGACACGGTACAAATAAATGTGGAGAACACCCAGGAGGAAGAATAAAGAGTGCAGATACAATCTCACCACGCTGCCGCACCCTCCACATTAAGCTCTGTTTTAATTCTATCTGATGAACACTGTCCTACCATTCAGTTTTCATGTTCAGATCTCCCTATTTGCCAAAGGGAAGGTGTTGAACGGGGAGGGGAACTGCTCCCTGAAAGCTCTTGTGTTTCACACGGTAGCTCACAGTCATCTCTGAAGAAAGAGAAATGCTGTGCTGGAGAAACAGTGATACGTTTGTTTTCAACTTTAGAGGCTGAAATGAAATTAAGTGTAAATGTATTCCAAGAAATGAAACAAGATTTGCTTACTAATCTGGATTGCATCTCTTTTTTTCCCCCCTCATAATGAAACTAGCATTACCAGTAACTATGCCTGCGTCACCTCTTCCTCCCTTTCCTGCTTGCATCCCAATACTGCCATGCCCCTGCAGGAGAATTTTCCAGGAGGCTGGCCTGCAGCAGGAGGAAATAGAGGTCAAGACAGCATGAAAGGAGATGAGGGACATGGGATCTGGGAGACAGGCAACAGTGACTGGAGATCCAGGAGAAATATGCCTGCTGTTCTTTAAACCTCTTCTCTTAGCTTTTCCCCCAAAACGGACATTAGGGCCTGCTTCTTCATGTCAGAGGGAATTTGGGCTGAGGAGCAAGGAAGGCTGGCTCAGCTGGTCTCTGCTGGCGAGGTGGAGAGAGGGAAATGTTTGGTGTCAGAAGAGAAAAATCTCTTTTTTATTAGGTAACTCTGCCGCCTTCCCAGTTTACCCTGTCTGTCATTTCCCTGGCCCTTCCCTTTCCTTTGGAGCCCTCCCTCCAAAGCTGACCTGCCTTAACCCATACCTTCCTGCCGCTCTTCAGTCTGCTAGCACAGTTACTGCTAAAGTATCAAAACACACTATTAACTCTCTCCTGCTGACAAATTAACATGTTACCAGGGGTTTTAAACTTGCCTTCTTCATCAGGAGGAATAAAAATAGTACAAATACGTTATTTTGCCTTCAGAATGACATGCGGCATCATTTCTTAGCTATTGATTTAAATAATTTAGCATTTTAAAATGAAGAAATCGACTTAATTTGTTTAGGGGATACTTAAAGATTGAGAACAATTTTGTATCAATTAAAATTAGTGATAATTCATTTATGATGAAACTAATATAATTAATTAGGTAGTTGCTGCTTATGTTTTTTTCTAATACATACATTGCTTTTAAACATCTGCTCAACAGTCCATTATGATAGCATGAGAACAATTTTACGTGAGAGCAATAGAGGAGCAGATGCTTCCTGATGACAACTTCACAATTTGTTTAGGAAACAGTCAGTGAGTCCTGGATTCACAGTTCTAACTTGAAGCATGGCAAGCATGCAAGCTAATTTGCAAAGCAGAAACAAAAAATTGGGAAATCAAATTCAAATCAAATTACTTCATAGCATTTTTAGTGATCGCAGTTTGGTCAAAGCCCCTTTTTTGTTAATGCTTTAATTTTTTTTTAATGCAGGTATTTGTTTTATCTTTACAAGATCTAAGAAAAATTATGATTTTTTTTGTGATGTGTGTGCATGTATGAATCCTTTGCAGCAGTCACAAAGTCTTCTGAAGTTAAAATTGATTTTGATGTTGTCTTTTACAGTAACTGAAATTCAGCATTAGCTCAAAAAGAGAGCAACACTATACGTATAAAAAGAAACTAGAACAATTACTTGAAGAAAAAACTTAAAATAGGTTATCATATGATATATATAAATAAAATTAGATATTTTTTTTTTTATGTTACACGTCCGTTTTATATTTATGACTTTATCAGTAGCTAAAAAGAGAAATATTCTTTTGGGCTGATATAAAACTCTCTGAGGCTCCATGGGTTTATTCAGCCATGCACAGATTTTTAGAGGTTCCAAAGGTCGCCTAAAATGACTGTACTCATTTTATTCATCTCATCAGCAAAGTTCATCTCATCAGCTAGAGAGATACCATCAAGACTTTTAGGCTCCAGAATACAGTTTCCCTGCATAAATGCTGTGCGTTGTACTTACAGAGACTGTAAAGTACAGGATTACACATCGATGCTGTATCTTTTTATGTAAGAAATCTTGAAACTGCTGTTTACTGAAAGGGAAGGGGATTAGAGGTAGCCCTAAGAAGGATTCAGCTATTTGCCTTTGTATGCAGATCACAAATACAATGTGCCCACTTGTCACTAGAAACAGCAGAAAAAGACATCAGAGTATCAGAAACTTCTCTTGAGTTAAGTGTAAAAACTTTGTAGTAGTCTGAAGTCCATCTTGTTGCAGAGCAGAAGAATGTCAGTTTTCAAGGCTTCTTTGAGCTTTTCATTCAGCTGAATGCTTCATTTCAGAAGCTGCCTAAACTCTTACTCAAAAAAATCCAAGATAATGCAAAATAAATGTGTCTGAACATACTCTGCTCTCCAAAAGAGTAAAGCAATAAAGCTGCCTTCTTCCCTTCTTTGCTGCCTCTCCTGCCATCAAACTATGTACATCTGGAAGGTCACTTCTGGTTGAAATCACCTTTCTCTAGAACTAATAGGATATTTTGGGAAGCACCTCACCATCTAATGTACATCTGGTAATGGCAGGAATTCTTGAGATTTCTCAGTGGCTGTCTCAAGGAACAATGAAATTACAAAGTATCTCCTTTCCTTTTGCTACTCCAGCAAAGGAAGATAGAAGTTGCTTACCAGCTGAAATCTGTGCTAACCCAGTAAGTTGAATTCTTAATGATGTTGTTCTAGGTTAATTTGGGACTTTCTGATATAGTAAGTAGTTTTTATAAAGCGTGTTTTCCCTAAAGGTATACAGCTTTGAGTATTTAATTTTTGAGAGAGTATTAACTTGCTTCTTTTCCTAAGTATTTAGAGGTAATAAAGAATATGGCTTCTTATCATTCAGTCTAAAATAGTCACAAATTAGATACCAGTATTTATGTGAGGGTATATAGTCATTTTACCCTTATATACAGAAAGCAGGAGAGAGAATATGTGTATACATACATCTTTTTTTTTAGAACAGTAGTATTTAATACGTGAACAGATAGTCTTGCCATTTCCAGAAGTATTTTCTTATGGTAAGGTAAGCTAGTGACTAAGCAATAGGCGAGGCCATAATATCTGATGAAACATTAATGTCTGTAAAGCAGTATGATTTTGATTCCAGGAGGTTGATCCAAAAGTGTTCCGTAAATTTTAATGTAGGTTCAGTTCTGAATATGGACTCCTTCCCACCCCTGCAAACTTGAAAGTCAATCTGTAGTTTTTTGTTTTCTTTTACCACAAGCTGCTGCTGTTCTTTCTTTTACTATTCTCACTAAAGCATTGAGAATGGATCAATTTTAAAGAAAGTTCAGCTTACTATAGAGAATAAATTTCTGTTTTCCTGGAGATTTTTTAAAAATCTGTTTTCACATCTGATCAGAGGATATGACCTGTGTGAGGTGGAAGTGAATTTGCCTTCTTAGTCCATTACACATTTACATGGGAACTGGGCGTAGCATACCTAACTCTGCCTGGCCTGTGAGGTCAGATACAGTTATCATCACTGCTCCTTCTGGCATGTTGTCTTTAGTATCCCTTCACATACAGGTTTTAAAACTAGGTTAACGCAGAAAGCTCTTTCTTTCACCTTCCCTTCCAATGCTTTAGATATCTGTTTCCTGATGAACTAAATTAAACCATTCCTGCAGCTGTCCAGAATTTCTCAGAAACCTTCTGTTCTGTTCTGAAAATCTATGATTTTCTCATTTAATGTCCAGAAATGTATTTACAGTACCTTGGTCTGTAGCTTCCCAAGGTCTGTGCTTCCCATTCATGATCTTGTATCCATGTGCCTCAGAAGCATCTTGTTGCCTAATACACTAAGTTTGGGCGAAACCACTTTTATGGGGGCTATCAAAGAAAAAAAGCAAGTTTTTTGTGTGTCATTGCTGTTACAGTTTATCAATTTTTATATCTCTTCATAGATTCATTAATCGGTGAGTTAAGGTTGTAAGATAAAAATGCAAAATAGCTTTAGATTTCTTGTGTGTTAAACCAGCATAGTGGTTCTTCTTTTCAGTCTTTTTTATTTTGATTGGACAGAGACAGTAAGCCAATATTCACAGTTCCTTGGCAATAGTCGACTTGTGAAATGCACACCCAACCTGTGGGGCATTATGGTTGCTTAGTTCATGTATGTAAATTTTGGGGGTTGAAAACTGAACAAGTCCACACCCATGGTGTCTTCTTGGAAAGTTTGTTCCTGCATTTAATTACATTATTAATGTAATGGTTCCATTTTCAGATATGTTGAGTATCCACAATTTTTAGAAAATGCAAAACAACTGGGTACTTAGCTCTGTTTGAGTATTAATTTGAAATGTTAGGAAATTTATGCTGCAGCTGGGGCATATATCTTCCATCTCTTCTGATTTATTTCAGATCTACAAACTTCACTTAATTTATACCTGAAATATACGTTAGCATGAAGAAACTATTTCTGTTTTAGAAGTATTATTAGAAAAAATAACCTCTGGCAAAAAGCCTTTCAAGAAAGTAGAAAAGAATTTTTGGTAGATACATTTGGTTTGTCTTTTGGCAAGCAAAATCAGATTATTTAAGGATACACTTTTAAAATGGTCTGCACTAAGGGGTAGAGATGCTTCTGTAGTCACCTTACTGTACCAGTTATTGTGGCATAAACATTGTAGAGAGCTTTTGTCTTTTGCTTAGAAAAGCAGCCTGCACTTAGAAAGACCTCAGGTCTGCAAATGCTTACACATAGTTCACAGTAAGTCTTTAAGAGGCCTTTGTAGGTTTTGGACTTCTGTGATTTTCTTGCTAGTACTGAAAAATTCCTTCGGGAATTTAAATGAGTAGCGCTGCGAAAGGGGTGATTGCCATTATTTCTGTTCTGTATATTTATTTAATTTATTACAGTAGTAGTAATTACTTTTCCCTCGATACAGAAGTTGATGTATTACTGTGTTCATGTTTGTTGTTTTAGGAGTCTTTGGATGATTCTCAAGTGGCTGGATTTTGTGCAACAGAAGAAGTGATTCGCTATGAATATCATATCTTGTACTCCAGCAGCTACCAAGTACCTGTGCTTTATTTTAGAGCATGCTTTTTAGGTAAGACCAACCTTTTCTTAGACAGAGGGAAGAATAAAAGTATGTTGGATGCAATAAATATTAAAATCACAGATTTAAATTGAGGAACAGAGTAGTGCCCATATGTAGTAAGAAAGTAAGAGATGAGGCTGTTCACCAGCAAATTTTGTGATACTCCTAACACTGGGCTTCAGGACCTTGGAGTAGATGATATCATCTCAGCTTGGAGGAGGCTGATCTTTGGCTCCTGGCATCTTGCCGGTGGTTGACTAAAACTGATGGTCCTTTTTCATGTTTCTGCAGGTTTGAATTTGGCTACAAAATAAGTGGACATAATTACAGTGCTTCAGCAGAACTGTGTCTCTTTCTTTGGAGCCTGAATTTGAGCCACAAGTCTGGGGTCTAAATGTACCTTTAAAAGAGTATGCTTCTTTCTATTTAAATTTGCTGCTTGAAAAAAATAAAACAATACCGATAAGGTATTGCTCTTTTCTGTCTATTAAAACTGGCTCTTGAAACACTAACTGATCCTTCTTTCCTCCCTGATATGTACATCTTGTTACCCATTACTCAACTGCTATAGCCACTGTGATTTCACTCACCATCCTGTCAGGAAGGAAGGAGGAACACACAGCCTCTCTCCAAGGCCACTGTTAGTGTCACTTATTTAATCAGCAACCATAGAGTGATCACACTGCAGCACTGGCTGTGCTCTGTCCGTCTCTGCCCGAAGACTGTGTACCTAGGGTGGAGGGATTGAAATCTTCAAGTCATTTCATTCAGTATCCTGCACGGTAGCATCAGCATCTTTTGTGTTTTGAATAATCTCCTAACTTTATCTAGATAAAGATGTCTGAATGTTGCCAGTGATATCTTTTCCTTTTTAATTAAAAAGTAGCTTAAGCTGCTTTGAATGTGTTTGGTAGATTTAATCACTCTCTGCATTATATTGTTTAATGGTTTCTAATTTTGCAGTGTTAGCATTTTAAAAGGCACTTTAGATTTAAAATTGAAGAACAAATTCTCATAGACTCCCTGGTGGAAAGATGTTAGTCTGAGGTGCAGTTTCAGGAATGGATAATTTGGGGTAAATTTTCAAACTGGGATGTGGGGAATTGGGGACATTGCTCTGTCTTTACCACCAACAGAACTCATTTGCACACATCCTACTGCAAATTTATTCCTAGAATTATTACAGGCATTTACAAATGCACAATGTTTTGCCTTTAAACTTATTATGCAGACAGGAAGATAAAGAAAGTTTTGCTGTAAGAGACAGATTAACCTATTTGTGGTCCTGAAAAATGTCATCTTTTTGGTTTTAGCTGAATTAATAGTGCACTGTCTCTACAGAAGAGGATGGAGACTCTGCAGGTAGAGGAAATAGGACACTCTTTCTACTGTACTGTACTTTCATATAATTAGTATTCACCATAAGCAGTTAATCACCAGAGAAGAGCTCCCAGAGACAAAACAAGTTGTTTAGCTTGTCAGCATCAGGGAATCGGAGGTGTTGAAACATGACTCCTTATAGCTGGAAGTGGATATTACAGAAGCTAGTGGATGATCTAATACACAATCGTAGTATTACGTGCCAACAGCTCCCCTTGCAGTACAAAACTGTAATTGTTCCTACAAGTACAATTATGTTTTAAAACACTTATTGGGAACCTTTCACAATAAAAAACAAGGACTTTTAAAAGATAATTCTTAAAGTCACCTGGGTTCTCTTCAGCATTTAACATTCTCTTTTAACATTTAACGTTCTCTGACTCTTGAAGAGAGGAGGGTACAAAATGCTGGCAGTAAGTACTTTTCCTATAATATTTTCAGCTAGTATTTGCTGATTTTAATTATGGATAGTTTACTTTTGGAAATGAAAAATTTTGTCATCCTTGCACACCTATGCTGCACACTCTGAAGATCCCAACATGAGGTTTCTAGGAATGTGCAGATGACAGTCACTCACAATCACTTGAGATATCTGAGCAAAGTATCTTTTGTCTTGTCCTGAACCTGGTATGAGGAGAACTCTAGGTAATGCCCTGAGATTTTTTTCCTTTGAGGTAATAGTCTTCATGTGATAGGCTCCTCACCTTATTTCTCAGACAGCTAGTATTGTTCACTGCATTCCTCATCTGAAATAATCAGGAAAGAATCTTCTGAGACCTACATCAATTTCCCAGTCTGAATTCCTACCATTATTTGTAGATTAAGTAACAGAATTGGTTCCTCACAAGTGCCTTGTGAGCCGTTCATGGTTTCCCTTGAATCCTGTCCATACTGATCCTCATGTTAATTAGAGCTTGTTGCAGGAGGTGAAGGAGAGCTATAATCCTTCCAGTGTTTCCACAGCTCTGCCCTGTCTTGCCTTGCCCAGCAGCAGGGCACAGAGTTTGCATTCAAAACTGCTTCCTCTGTAGCAGTATGTTAAGTGGCCATTACACCTCGAGGCCTGCCTAGGAAATAATAATTCTTCTGTTCGACCTGACTAAGTAGTTTTGCTTGTTTTGCAATATTCACTTCCTCACTTTGTCTGTTATAATATCAACTGGTGCCAGCCTGTCCAAATCTGTGCTCTTCAAGAAGATTCCCTAAAAAACTTTTCTAAGACAGTTAAATCCTGCCTTTCTCCCATCGTATGTGAGTCCAGGTTCATTGACTTGGTCTCCCACAGTTCCTCCTAGGAAAAAGGCTTCCACTGGAGTTGCTGGGGAGATTTTCTGTCATGTTCAGCATGGTTGGCATCTTCAGGAGCTTGTGTCAGTGAGGGCATCCAGTTTTCACTCCTCTCTGCTAGCAATTGTGCTCAAACATTACAGATCAGTTCTTCCTGCAGAAGGGCAAAAGTTGCATTATATTCTTATACTTGCTGCTGTCTAAATTGGATGCAATAATTTTCTGGAATTCACCTTTAGACCTCTTTTTTTGGTGAGATGAAGTTTGAAAGGTAGTGCAAGGTAAGGTTTTGAAATTCTAATTACAGCAGAACTAAAACATTCTGAGAGACATCTAAACTTTTTGGTAGTCTCTGGGGATAGATTTACAGAGAAGATTTTGTTCTGTGCAAGGACAAATGCTTCAGCTGAAAATAATGATTAAGTGTGATGACTCTGTCTGGAAAGATGTTTGAGAACATTATAGGATACCAGAAGTTATTTTTAGGTTACATATATATATATATATATATATGTATGTGTGTGTGTAAGAAACATGTTCGCTACCTCATGACGTGGCATATATACCTAAATTCAGACCTACTGAAGTCCCACTCTGTGTCAGGAGGAGCTCCAGACAGTGGTCCTCAGTACCTTAGAGTCTCAGAGAACTAGGTGTCATTTCTCAAAAATCAGTTTTATACATGCCATACCGTTCAGAAAGAGCCGCCCTTCTTTCTTTCTCTGGCTTCAGAGATTACCACATAGGTAGTAGAAGAAATGCATGAACCCCTGCTGATATCTGATGTCAGCAATTAGCCCTCTTAGAGACAGATGGTATAGGCAATTAGCCTTCCCCTTCAGTGCTGGCATCAGCCAGATGGGCTGGGCTAGGTCCAGTAAGCTTTCTTTAATCAGCAGAGTGTTTTCCTCTTTTCTTAGTCTTTAAGGTGTCAAGGAACTTTGGTCTTTTCCTGAACTGTCATCATCTGAAGCCATACGTTCAAAAACCTCTTGCACCACAGTGAGGTGGGAGCAGCAACACAATCACAGGTGGACACAGGCATCATTCAGGAATCCCCTGCATGTAAAGAAAATAATGGCTTGTCTCACACTTCTTTTGTATTTTTCCTGCAAAGGTACAGAAAGAATCATGAATGCTGTCTAAGCACTGACAAGAAAGAGCAGAACTAATGGGGGTCAGTAAGGAATGTAGCCTAACTCCTCTAGAAAAGAGAAGGAATGGGATTTTCAAGTTGATGTGCTCAAAATATGTCTAGCTCTCTGATGTACAGATAGATCCCTGCCAATCAAAAATGCGTTAGTGGTTAGAGAGGGGGAGCTTGTAAGATAATGTAACTTCCTCCAACCCTGAAGGCATGACTTTCTGTATTCATAGCCATACAGGGCCTGACTTGTACTTTCCAGAATACAGAAGTAATCTCTGCGCTCTAAAGCATGTAACAACTAGCTCTCAGAAAGATAGCTCCTCTTAAGACCATGTCCCATTCAAACTGGTTTTATTGTGGCTTTGAACATAAATAAAATTTTAACATAAATAAAAAATCAGATATTATCCTAAGCTGCTTTTTTTCTTTTATGGCAATGGTTTCTTAAGAATGTTTATTTGGAAAGTATACCAGAATGAAGCCTCAAAACAATTTGTGCACCATTTCACCTTTAATTGGAAATCCAAGAAATTATTAAAAGCCCTCAGTAAACATCAAAAAAACCAGAATACAGGAACTTGGAAAGCCTGAAAATTTTCTCTGAAAATGTATGTGAAATTTGTATGCCTAAAGAATTTATGCTCTTTACAGAAATTACGGTGCCAAGTCAGCTGGGAGCTGCAACTCATATGTAGCCTTAATGCCACACCTTGCTGCTGTGAGGGGGCACTCAACCATCTGCTTTTCAGCTATTTATTTGTGGTGACATAAATGAGTTAACCCCAAGTTGACCATCAAGAAGCTTTTCTCAGAAAAGTTTGTTATAGTCTAGACAGTTTAAATAGTAAAAAATCTGAGTTTGTGATAGAAAGGCTGTAGTTGTTCTTCCCTGACTGTTAAAGGCAGATGAACTGGTTGATTCGAGCCCATAGTTAATTAATGGCAGAGACAGAACCCATACGTAGAAGTTACTGACTCTTATCCTTTATCTTTTTTTCTCTTAACAAAAATCTTAGTTGGTTGTTTCCCAGGCTCCATTGGCCTTTCTTGCTGGGTAGATGTCAAGTTTATCTTGTCAGAGTCTGCATTTTGCAGAGTCTGGGTTAGTACAGATGAACTGATGATGTGTTGTCTGCCTGATTTCTGGCATTACGGGCATGGAGCTTCAGACAAAGGTACAGTAAATCTGGCATGACCCACCAGCAGCTATTGCTGTGTGCTGTACATTTCCTTTCACTATCTGTAATTATTTAATGAGCTGAATGATGCAAAATGTACGAATAACCACAAACTTTTTCTTCTGTCTGCACACCCGTTCCCAGCTAGACTTGGGATAAGATTTGGGCCAAGCTGCAAGCATCCCAACAGCTGTGTCATCGTGGGTGGATGATGAGTAAATGTATTGCTGGGTGAATTTGAAGCCTCTACCTTCCTCTCCTGCCACTTCTCTTGGCATGATGCTGCTGTTGCCTTCATTTTCTGGCTGAACATTGTGAGTTCAGCTCCATCACAGGAAAGAATGAGACAAGAAGCAGAGAAGCTGCTTGGCTCAGCAGGTGCCACAGTGGCCTCTTGTTGCTAGCAGCAACAATTACAGACTTCTCTGTCAGCCCAGCTGGATATCTGAGGTCTCAGTGGGTTGCAAGAACGTGTAACAGGGCTCCTTAACATGTGAATGCTGGCAGCCCTGGAAAGAGGGGTCTAGAAGTGCCTGGAGAATACAGATGTGTGTTTTGTGCAAATCTGGGAGCTTGCAGATAAAATGGGTTCACTTACATTATCCTAAGCAGATGACCAAATTCACACAAACCTAGAAGTTTTAAAGGACAAAACACACCTCCAGCCAGATTGCCTGAAATGGTATATTGGTTCTGTCTGAGATGGAGTTACTTTTCCCCGTAGCAGCCCTCCTAGTGCTGTGCTTTGCATGGGTAGCTGGAAGGGTGCTGGTGACACGCCGGCGTGTTGGCTGCTGCTGAGCAATGCTCGCACAGCACCAGGGCTGCCTCTCCAACATTGCCCCCTCACCAGTAGCCTGGGGGTGGGCAGGATCCTGGGAGGGCACATAGCAGGACAGCTGGCCCAGACTGGCCACAGGGATATTCCATACCATATGACCTCTGCGCAGCAAGAAAAGCTAAGAGAGAGGGGAGCAGGGGGGATGTTCATTATTATGACATTTGTCATCCAGAGCAACCACTACACATACTGAAGCTCTGCTTCCTGGAGAGTGGCTGAACATCACCTGCTTATGGGAAGTAGAGAATAAAATCTTTTGTTTTCCTTTGCTTTCGTGTATGACCTTTGCTTTTGCTTCATTAAATTGTCCTTATGTCAACCCACAAGTCATTCGTTATATTCTCTTTCCCTTGTCCAACTGAGGAGGGGAGTGATAGAGCAGCTTGGGTAGGCACCTGGCATCCACCCAAAGTCAACCCACCACAAACTAGTTTTGTCATCCACACTTACCTTCTGACACTGAAACAGTAACAAAACCAAAACAGACTGCAAAAACTCCAAACTCCTCTTCTTCTTCCCCAGATGCTTTCTAACAAACAGTCCTAGCAGTCATTTTAAGATCTTAAGTGTACTTGGTTTGTTGTTGGTGGTGTTATTGTTTTCTAATTGAGAGGGAAAATGACAGACTTTCAGGTTTTCATCCCACAAAAGAGTGTGGGGAAACTGTCCATCCATCCTGTCTCCTTTTGCAAGGGTCTTGCGTTTCCCAGCTATGTAGTTGAACCTCACATCCATTTTAAGTATTGGTAGCTTGTTCTTTCTTGCTGCATCTGGTCTCCCATCTTCTAGAAAACAAAGCTAGTCAGTTAAATAAGAATTTACAGGAACACAATAGTTGGGAGCATGTATGAAAGTTTAGTTTAAAAACTACAATTAATTCAAACCTATTAAAAGTTTAGTGAAATATATTAAAGTAGTCCAGGAAATAAAAAATGTAGGGAAATTTAAATCCAAGCATATTTTAATGTGTAAGTGCATAGTCAGAATGCCCAGATCAGTTTTTTGTTCCTGTGTGAAATATTGCAATTACTCTGTATAAACTATTGAAGTATTTTACTCTGTGATCTCACTCCGATGTGAAGTGAAACTTTCAGTTTGAATGTCTTTGTATTTTTCTCTGAAAAGAAAATAATTCTATATTGAAATATTATGGAACCATAGAACCATAAAATGGTTTGTGTTGCACAGGACATTAAAGACAACCTACTTCCAACCCCCCCACCATGAGCAGGGCCACCTTCCACTAGCCCAGGTTGCCCAAAGCCCCGTCCAACCTGGCCTTGAACCCTTCCAGGGAGGGGGCAGCCACAGCTTCTCTGGGAAACCTGTGCCAGGGCCTCACCACCTTCATAGTAAAGAACTTATCCCTTATATATAATCCACATCACCCCTCTTTCAGTTTAAAACCGTTACCCCTCATCCTATCCCCACACCCCCTGATGACGAGTCCCTCCCCCCTTTCCCGCAGCCCCTTTCAGCCCTGGGAGCCGCTCTAAGGTCTCCCCGGAGCCTTCTCCTCCAGCTGAACCCCCCAACTCTCCCAGCCTGTCCTCACAGGGGGGTGCTCCAGCCCCCTGAGCATCTTTGTGGCCTCCTCTGGACACTCTTGAGCAGGTCCGTGTCCTTCTGCTGTTGGTGCCCCCAGAGCTGGACCCAGCCCTGCAGGGGGGTCTCATGAGAGTGGAATACAGGGGGAGAATCCCTTCCCTCGCCCTGCTGCCCACACTGCTCTGGGTGCAGCGCACGACACGGTTGGCTTTCTGAGTTGCAAGTGCACATTGCTGGCTCATGCTGAGCTTCTGATCAACCAGTATATGATATCATGGGAGATATAATATATGATGGAAGATGTACTGCTTCTCATACATGAAGTAATAAAATCCATGAGATGAAGACAAAACTCAGTTTTAACTAATATTATTAATGCCTCAATAATTTTTGATTGTTTCTGTAAATGAGATTAACCATTAGAATCAGAGTAATCCGATCCATATCTATGATCTGAACTTGCTCAAGTGTTACAATAAAAATTCTCAAAGAAATGCAAAGAAAGGTGTGCAGAACAAAATCTAGAGTGGCAAATCAAATTTTGCGTTAGAATGTGTGTTGTTCTAGATTTTACATTTGGACTTTCTCTGGATACTCTTTGCAGGTTGAATAGAAAACAGAAAATTGCAAGTATGCATGGCATCTCATATTACCTGCACACAGATGATCTGAGTGTAAATACATCCTTCTAAAGTTAACTTATGCTCTTGTAACAAATTTCGTAGTAAATTAATGTTAGACCATCTCCAGCACAAATCTAGCATGATAGTCTAACAAGTGTCACGTTCACAAGTGTGGCATGGTATGCCTAGTTAATACGCTGTTACCACCTCAGATACTTTATTTGCCACATGCTTCTGCTGTGTGGTGCTTCTGTAAGTTCAAAACTTGGTGCTTTTTTATAAATATGGGCAGAAATTAAGACAAAACAGAGTCTGTAGGCTGCTGGTTTTAACTTATATCTAAACATGGCATTCAAATGTTAATTGGGTGAATAAATCTTTTTCGTTTTACAGACATGAAAATGTCAGTTGAATAAAACTATTTATCACAGGATGATGGTTTCTGACACCGAATAAATGCCAAGAAGAAGCTACTTATTGAAAGTATATCAAAATATTCTATTGCTGTTTGCCAAAAACAAATATTCAGGAAAAATTGACATGCTTATTTTCTAAGTGGTTGACACTAATATCTTGGTATAATTCTAACATTAAAACTAAAACCTGATGTAACAAAGCTATATAAATGCAGCTCAGGAAGAAATAGGCATCTAGGTTACCAAAATGATGTAAGTAAACGTTTGTCTGCAGAATTTTGTTCTTTAGATTTTTTCTGTTCTCTCATTGTATTTGTATTTACATGAGATAACCATTTATGATACTGTTTTGTGGTTTTAAATTTATCTCATCCAAGCATTGTTTTACAGAATTAGTTTAACTTCACACCTTACAACCTGAACAGTAAGTTGTTACTCTCAGGTGACAGAGAAGAATGCTGAACAGGGAATCCAGAGTAGTGTTGTATGCCCCCTCAGTCAGGATTTGAGCAACACTGTTTTGGAGTTATGGGGTCAGCAGGGTCTCAGTCACATTTTGCTCTTATTTTTGACTGTGGATCGTTGTTTCCCCCCCCACCCCCCCCAACAGATGGAAGACCTTTAACTCTGGATGAAATATGGAAAAATGTTCATGCATGCTACCAGGTTCGTCTGCTGGAGGGGCCCTGGGACACTATTACACAGCAGGTGAGAAACCACTGGTCCTTTACAAAATTGATGAATGCAATATATGCCTGAATCCTCAGTGGCCTTATTCCCCTCCTGGACACGAGTAAAATATATAAAAGTCTAACTGAGTTTGTGCTGAGCCCATTACCAACAGTAGTTTTAGTCCAGGATTTTGAAGGATATATAGGTGTTCACCGTGTAAGATTTAATGTGACAATATCTTTCATTTAAAATACTTTTCCAAAGCCAATCCTGAAAACTTCAGGCAATTTCTGAGGATTCATGGATTTGGGTAAATATACAAAAGTAGACTTATTTATGTAAGTAAAATGTATTAGTGTAACATTTCACAGATTGTCTGTTAATCAGATTACTAAAAAAGACTGTAATTTTCAATTTTACATAAACTTGCAATCTTTAGGATTGAAGGAGAGAAAACTGGTCTCTCAATCAATAAGTTATTGCTGACTATGTCCTTAAGAACTGATAGTTAATGAATGCCATGTTTTACAAGAGGAAACAGATTAATAAACTGTGACATCACTGCCTTCTTTTAGAGCTATTCAAATCACTTTCATTTAAAGTGGTTTTAAAGTCACCAGATCATTTCAGCAGCTGTTCCCAGGCTTGCGATGATGGCTCTCTGGAAAACAGTCATACTTGTTCAAGGAAGAGTGAGAGGCAAGTTGGTTGCTCTGGTTTGTTCCTTGGCTCCAGGCCTCCAGTGCAATCTTGGACAAAGAATAAAGACTCTTTGGGTGTGAATATTTTATCATCAAACAAAGATACTAATGTGTCCTTTCTTTCTCCCCTTTCCTTCCTTAATTTTTTGTTTTTAGCTGTTTCCAGGTACACAGGTCTCTTACCACAGCATCCCAACAGGGATGTAGCCTCAGCTGAGTTCTACAGGTGTTTCCTTAATTCAGCTAATACAATTTAATTACAGGATGCCTATTTGTAGGTGGTACTCAATGATGATAACACAAGCAGCATTAATGTTTTTGCAGCCACAGACTATTTTTCATATATTATAAAAGCTCCCTGAGAACCTAACAAGCATTGTTTTTTTGGTGTTTGCTGTTCATGTCTGAATTCCAGTTCTGAGTTTGCAGATTCTCATAATACATGCTTTTACATAAAGTATTAATTACCTGACTTGTCTACTGCAGAATGCAGATGAGAAATTTAGGTTTTAATAAAATCATGCAACATGGTAGCAGATAACCGATTTTCTGCGCAAGAAAGTATTCAGATTTTTCAGTAAAGTTTCGTGATTTATGGCTGAAATTTCAGGTTTGTGGCTAAATCAGTCATGACTGTTTCTGCATAGAGAGGCAGAGGATTCAATTAACTTTGCCTTCGCTGCATCCACCTCCTTGCATTCCTGGTAGACGGATACCAGTAACCCTGCAATCGATGCTAGGTATCCTTTAGGGCTGACAAGTCTGGTATTTCCCAGCTGAGCTGTTGTGGCTTGTGAGTAGTTTATATTCCCACCTTCAAAAATGTACAGGAGAATCTGCTATGTGCATTCCAGAGATGGTGTGCTTTTTCTACACTCCTGTTTTACTGTGGCCTGAAGCTGCATTGAAGCTCCTCTGTAGAAAGCACAGTCTCTTTCTACTCATCTGCGAGGCACTTCAAGAACCTACAGCTCTGTATAGATAATAAATAATAATGCAGTGCTACTGAGAATAAAGCATAAACAGTATGTTTGGAATGTGTAAAGCCAGAGTGGTGGAAGCCAAAAGGAAAACCAGGTCACTCTCACCCAGAGATTGTTTTTGCCTCTTAAGGAGTAATAAAGTAAAACTGTCCTGCAGCTAGTAACTAGAGATGCGTGTGAGATACATACACACAAAGGCTTGCAGAAACAGAGTTCATGGGTGGTAAAATGCGTGGAGTGCTGAACCTTTTGTCTCTGTGACACCTCTCCAGAGACAATTTAGACAGTTTGAGTCCGGTGACAAGCACAAACTAAAACGTAAGGAAAAACATTTTGGAGAAAGTAGCAAAGTTATAGCAGGAAAATACTATGGAACATAACATCAAGGTGACTTTCCATTAAATAAGGAGATTACTGTTTATCCTAGAGTAATACAGACTGTACCTCAGGCTGATAGCACAATACTGGAACTGCTGGCAGGTAGCAGAAGCCAGACAAGTTAAGATCCCCCAGCAATCCCACTACATAATTTGGAATAAATTTGCTTTTTTTCCCTGTGCCATTTGTATGTGCGCCTTTTTGCTGTGCGTACCTGTGGCTCAAGGCCATTGAATTCCACTGACTTCAGTGAGGTTAGCCTGCTTTACATCAGTATTGAACTTGGTCCAAAGGCCCCAGCTGCATTCCTGGATTGGAAATGTACTTTCCCACATGGCTGCAAGAGAGAGCCTCCAGGAGAGCAGCTTTAAGAGGTCTACAGTTTTAATTTTAGATGAAAGCAGAAAGGCACTAGGCAGTGAGGGTGCATTTGCTTATGGTCATTCAGTCAAGTGATAAGAAGACAAGGGAATGCGTGGTTTGTGGAAGTGTACATCTCTGGAGCTGAATCAGAGGAGAGGAAAGGATCAGTACAATTAGCAGTGTGAATACTACCATATTTTCAGTGCCAGCAACCACTGGTGCAACAAACACTTCCCCTTGTAAACTGAGAGATGCATATGCCAGTCCAAATATAAAACAGCAGTAGAAATCAGTGTATTCTCAAAGGAATTATGAAAGATAATAAAAACATACTGTAAGCGCTAGCCTGCAAGCCTCAGATCAAAGCAAGAGTTAGGTCTACATGAAAAAGAGTGGTTTTGCCTCTCAAATGAATCAGTGTTCTGAATTGAAATACAGTTTTCTGTTTCTGATTTTGTGGTGACCCATTTTGTTATGTGGGTTAGGCTTTGCCTACAGGGACACAGATCATATAATGCAAGTCATTGGGCAGACTCACCAAATCAGGCTTGAACTCTCAGCACACATGAACAGCAGAGAGAAAAGGTTTAGGATTTTGCTCCAAAACAGATACAAAATTTAAATTCTACAAGCAATCCACCACAGAGAAGAAAAATTGAGCTTACCACTGTCCATGCATAATGTTACTTAACGTTTAACTAGGGCTGATTTTTCACTATGATTCAATAGTTGGCAGATTAGGAAAAGAAAGTCATGATGCCTTTTCTCCAAGATCCAGGATGTTACACTAATCATTTGGGACTTATATTCCATATATTTTATGAAATATGGGTGCCATGCCTGTGCACATTTTTAATACAGCTATGTTTTGGCTTATAGTCTCTATGGTAAAATACATCTGTGATCAGGATCTGAGACATTTCCTAAGCTCCAAAGAATTTACCTTTTTAGCAATTACATTTCCAAAACCAAATTTTAGGTAGAATTTGAACTTTTTTGGTTGCTTTTGGCTATTGTGGAAAGCCACTCTCATTTGCAGAGAAAGCATCTTCAAATATTTTTACTGACTAGATTATTTTTATTGCAAAAAGCAGAAGTCAACTAGTTACCTTCTCATAAATAAATTAGCATGATAAGGTTGCATAGTATTTTATAATGATAATTGATAAATGGTGATGATTTAATTGCACTTCCTCTAGTAATAATCTTAAAATGCTCGAATGAAGCTCCTGTGATTGGCTGTCTTCTGAGTTAAATCTCCCTGGAGTCTTCAGTCATCCCTTTCTACATCCGGCGATAACTTGCTTTAGCTGTTTTAAATAATACAAATCAATTATAACACACAGCTGTTTAACAAAACTTCTAAATGTTGCTACAGGTCTCTGTGGGTATTTCCTGATGGCTTATAATGACATCAATTTAGCACACCTGGTAAGATCTGTGTGAGCTGGAAGCAGCTTAATTCTGCAATGACAGGAAAATTAAGGAGTATTTATGGATTACTGTTGCATTTCAGAACCATTGCCAACTGTGATTTTAGCTTCTTTTTAGAGAGTCAGAAAGGGAATTGCAGACATTGCATGCTTGTCTCCTGAACAGTTTATTTGTAACTTGGTGGATGCTTTTGAAGATATCCTGTATTAGTTATTTCCCTCTACATGTTGTACACAGAAGAATGTCTCTTTACCTTTTTGAATTAATGGACGCTAGAAATGTAGTCTTCACAAGAAGCTCCCTTCCAAGTCTTTGTAGCCTTTCCTGAACGGCAGACAGAGCTTTCCTCAGCTGTCCCTGTGTTGGATTTTCCCATTCAACTTGATTTAGGATGGAGTCCCAGCCTTACATCCCTCATACCACCATGCTGGGTAACCTTCTGGGCTCTTCAGGCTGCCAGCCCTGGTGTTTCTCCTGACTGCATTGCTTTTTAAAAGTACTTATTAAGCTAGTTATATATCAGCTGTAAGAGCGAATAAGAGATCTAGATGTTTGGAAGAGGCGGGGGGGGGGAGGGGTAAAGACATATATGTCAGACTAAGAGAAGTTGCAAATAAGATGAATGTAAATATATAACTAAGACCAGTTAATAGTGGAAAACAAAACCAAGACACATTCTCCAAAAACTCAGGCAAATGTATCCAGCTAAAAGAAAGTTACAGTAAATGGAAAGAGAAGTCTAGACAAAAGAATGATGAGGTAAGTCACCGTGGTAATGGATGGCAGCAAGAGAGGCACATATTTCTCTCACATGTACTGTGATATTCAGCAGAGAAGTCCAGTACAGTTTTAAGTAAATACACAGTGGCATTGTGTGAAACAGCTCAAACATATTGGCCCTTCTTTGTGTAATTGAACAGCAGATCCACCACATTAATGTCCATGTATAATATACCAGAGGCATAGTTAAGTTGGCAGCAGTCCAAAACTGCCATGGTCAAATGCTAAATGATGAGACAATTTGAAATTAATAGACCACAAGAACAGGAAAAAGGTTCAAAAACAAAGAACAGAGAGTAGAGAATAGAAATATGGAACAAAGGGGGAGAAATCTTCCTGATTATAAAGGTAAACATATTTTACCACATGGTAGTGCATGATTTAACAACCAGGAATTTAAAAAACAAGGATAACTACTGTTTGGTCAATCTGTATACGCTACATTTTACCTTTTATCATTTTGGAAATCTCTCCCAAGATGAATGTGAGATGTGAAACAGCAGAAACTGACTCTATGCTTATAGCCACAATTTCTGTCTTTAGACTATGTGGTATTAGGTCCTTGCTGTAGAAGTTGGAAATACAGAGGCCATAAGTACCTGAAAAGATCAGATTTTGTTCTCTAATTTTTAGAAGCCTGCCTTTCAAAATCATGGTATGGTTATCATGAAGATTTAAGAGCTTAGTGACTTCACCAGATACTATTCCACATAAGCTACATGCATTATTGCATACAGCAAGAAAGCAATTTTGAAAGTTTTAATGTATGTCTAGTGGCCCAAATTTCAAATAATAATTGAAATATTTTAAAATATAAATGAAAAAAATGAACAGAGGCGCTCAGCTGTGTTGGTGATCCATGTTTATATTTTTCCAGCTATAAGATAACTGACAGTCTGAGATGGCAGTATTCAAGACTGAAGCCTTTTTTTGTTAGAATGGGTATGGGATAGCCATTGGCAGTACATGGATTTTCACCCTGCTGTGTTTGGGTGCTCTAAACCTATTGTGAAGTACCTGCATCAAGGACCAAAACAATAGTGTAGTCTCCACACCCATTGGTTTCTCTGGAGAGTGTGAACTGGCACTGCATTGGTGATGGATACAGTCACCTATTAGAAGTTGAACAGCGACCCATTTATTTCCCAGGCACCTTGTGAAAGTTGTTTAAAAGTAGTAGAGTATTTACTGGCTTGGAAAATGGGTGAAGGCACTAGTCATTTTTCATGCTTTATTTGCCCTGATGGGTATTTATAAAAATGTATATAAAGTAGAACAACTTCAACAGGGGAAAGTAAAGCATTCCCGCCTCAGAATGCCATGTAGGTCAATGGTAGGAAGTTAAGAGATTTACTCTAAATCAAGCAGAAAAGAAATTTGAATCTAGGTCTCTTGTGTCTCTAGTGAGTTCTCTACTTGCTTGTGGAGTAAAGGAGTGTATAACTGCCTGCACATCTTTCTTTTCATGTGTTTTGTGCAAGACTGTCTTTGGTAGGCATGCTGGGTGAATGCCTACAGGCTATCTGCATTGCTGTCACAGACACGCTCTGGGACTCACACTGGGGTACAGGACGAACTGATCATCTTTTCAAGATGCAGTTGTTTATGCACATGCCCAGCGACAGAAATGTAGGGGTTTTTGATCTGTGGGGAGAGACAACACTCTTAAGAAATATGCATTTCTAAGGTTACAATGAAACTGAGTCATAATTCTACAAGTTTTAAATATAAGCCCTTTGAACAGATACATCCAAGTCCATTTTTGATTCTCGACACTTGTGCAAGTCCATGCCTTAGCTATTTTTTTTCTATGTAGAAGCAAACTAACAAGAGACTTTTAAAACCTGGTGAATGGACCGAATCACAGTCAGTACCAAGTATCACTAGAAACTGTTTTTAAGTGTGATGTTGCCATAAAGCCTGACCTCCCCCTGAGAAAACAAAGTCATAAACACAATCAAGTATAGGTACTAAGGCTTAATCAATGCTTAGTTATGATGGAATGTAAAATCAAATATCCAAGGATAGAAGTCGAATTGCATTATTGCAGGAAACTCAACAGCTGAAAAACTGCCCTTTCATAAAGCAAGAATGAAAGCTTGCTGACTTGAAGGTCCTGCAGAAATAGTCAAAAAAATTAATCTGTGAGTCAGGACTCTGAAGGATTATGGAAGTTACAGAGCACATGTGGCCATACATCCCTCCCCCTCTTGCCCTTTTTAACCAAAACTGTTCAGATGCAGTTACTTCTCTTACCAAAATGTGAGTTAGAGCTGTGTGTGCAAGGCACTGCCCCCAGCCACAGGAGTGGACACGTTTCATGTGTGATACCTTAGTCTTGGATTTGACAACAATAAATCAGCGTTTTGCTTGTTTAGTGCTTTTCTGTCTCTCCAGAAAAATATTCAGAGCATTCTCATACCAAGTGTAAATGTAGTGGTTTGTGGAGACAGTGCAAATCTAAGCCTCAAGATTATGTGAATTCTGATCTTCTGCCAGTCTGAAATTCTGCTTCCTGAAGAGTGCAAAAACCTTCAGGATTTTTAAGAATGAGAAGTTTTCTGTTGTTGTATTGACTGTGTTATTCTGTCACTCTGTCTTCTCATAAAACTTCTTTTTCATGTGCCTCTCCTTCATGGCACTGCAGAAAAGATAAACCTAATGGTTTAATTTAGGAATGGCAATCTCTGCAAACACACCTTTCTTCAAAGTTTCTTTTTCCTTTGGTGTGTTTCTGCTCTTCTATAACCTTGCATAAACTCTTAAGTAGTTGGTTTTTATGTGGTGGTCTATTAAAAGATGATCCACAGTGCTTCAAGTCTTAGCTTAAAGGGTCACCTTGTATAACTCTGAAGATAAGAAGGTGTGGACTGTTGATACCAATGCTAGTCAAGTAAGGACTGAAGGTGATTCTGCGGGTTTCCTTCTGCACTGTTCATGCACCTTCAGGTGCAGACTAGTCAACTATTTTCTGAGTCCTCCTCTACAATTATCAAAGCTGTTCCCACTTACTAATAGCACTTCTTCTGCTACAAGGGATGAATTAGCAACACTGTCCCACAAAGTACTGATCTTAAGTTTCAGAATAGTAAGTGATAAGAAATTATGTGTCTGTTTTTTCCTCAACATTTATTACTCAATTTCATCTGAATGAGGTGTTTTTCTTCTGTCATTTGATACTTAGCAGGTAGTTGTAATATAATCTGTTATATGTCCATTCTGTCATATAAAAAGTAGTCAAGCAGACCTAAACTACCTAAATAACAGCACAGAACTGCACTATTTCTATATTAATCCAGAGTCTGCTCTATTTCAATATGTAGTTAAGAATCTGGAAGATGTATTCTTTATAGTACTTCAATAATCCTGTCCATTACATCACTTAATTTATAGCAGTGTTAACAGAAAAATCAATAAACATTATTTCTAAAATGTCAGGGATGTTAATGGTGTGATTTAAAAAGGGAGAAGGATTCAAAACTCTGAACAGAACACATTGATATAGTGTTGTAGAGGCACATCTTGCTGAAACTGTGGTAGGGAGGATTTAAATCATTATGGCTCAGTCATCTTGAAAAATGTGTGTAGGTAGCTATTCTTAGACATACAAATCTTTCTTGCCATATTGTGGGATTTTGCTAAGTGGGGGAGGCTGTATACAGTATATCTTAACAGAAGGTTGCTAAGATCACTCTTAAATCATTTTGAATCATATCAACAGTTGCTATGGATCCCCTGCTAATATTTTTGGAAAATTATTAGTACAACTTCCTGAGGAAAAGGCGTCTTACTAGTATATATTGGAAAGCTGTTACGCAGGGAAAAATCTAAGAATGGGAAAGCTGGGTGGGTATTTATTTCCAGCTAAAATTTTCTGTGGTGTATTGAACTTCTGTGGTTTAAACCAAGCGGTAGTGCTGTACAAGCTAGTGAGTAGGTTTTATTTTAAAACTAAGCATTAAGTAATAATGTATAGCTGCCCTACAGTTTAATCGTGCTTTTTCCAGTAAGATTTTTTGGACATAAACCCAATCCAACTAATTTCATAGGAGGAAAAAAACACATAGTGGTCTAATACTGAATGATGTAGAATAAATATGCAGGTTTAATGGATAATTTACATGGAGAGATAAAAAGCAGTAGGAGGATCCTTGGCATTTTCTGGGGCACTATTTAGGATAGACTTTTAAGTCCTGGTACTACTGTTACTTGAGTTGATCATTATTCTGAAAGGAAGATCCAATTATATTTTTCACACAGATATGTAATTAATTGAATGAATTGCAATGTAATAGTATTGATTCTCTTGATTGTTTTCTACTTCTGTAGAACTGTTTCCCTGCTACACATTGCATTTACAGATAATTTATCTAGCAGTGGCTTTGCTTCCACAGAGCTTCCCAAGCAGAGATTTTGCGGAAGAAATTATAATATGTTCCTGCCCTGGTCTGTCATTTCTCCTTGTAGGCTAAGGTGGGTTGCTCTTCTGCCTTTTCCCTGCCATGACCTCTAACAATCCTACCACAATGAAGCCGGTTACTGAACATTCCCCCTTACTGAATGTTTTTGTGAAAAATTACGAAATACACAACAACATTGATTGCACAATATGAAAGAAGTGGATATCATATGACACATTTAGCTCTGTTTAAAAGGCAATTGGTATGGTCACAAGGCACTGAAAACTTAACAATTTCCCTTTTTGTTTTCTATGTAGCAAAGGTTTTTGGTCAAGCCCTTTGGCTTTTTTTTTTGTTTTTTTTTTTTTTAATAAAAAAGCATTGTAATTGCCATTTAAGTGGAAGTTAGGTATCCACGTTAACAGTAAGCAATTTGTACTTAAGCACCTGTGCTCTCAAGTTGTGGAAGCAGATGGTATCAGCAGTTCAAAAGCATTTAGACAAATTCATGAGACCACTTGTCCATAAATGGATGCAAAATTACCAGGCAGGAATGTGCCCTCCATCATCCTTAATACAGCAGACGTGCTGGAACAGTCCAAGGGGAGTGAACCACAGAAAGAGGCCAGACTCGTGTTCTCCTAAAATAGCCTTTCCAACTGCCGCTGTTGGAGACAGGGTGCATTGCTAGGTGGACCACTGGTCCAATCCAGTCAGGCAGTTCTTACGTTTTCAAGTCAGCTGTTCAGAAAAGAAAGTGAACTCATCCAAGGAGGTTAATTTACTCCATATAATCAGACTTGTATGTGAAGCTGTATACAGTCTCCAAGGCTCACAAAACCAGCTGAGAGCTCTTGAATTTGAAAGTCAACTGGAGTCCCTTTTTGGCTTCTCTTTTTGTATATTTTATTTCTGACTACATAGCAGCCTGGTTCAAGAATAAGGAGAGAGGCCACCCAAAATCCCCCTGCAGAGTGGGAGCTATGGCTCCTATAGAAATGGTGGGTTCCAGCTTCCATAAGCTTGTAACTCTTCTGTGCTCTCAGAATAGAACTTGGTGTTTCAGTCCAGTGTTGACTGAGACACTGATGTGATCAAAGTATTTTCTAAACTCTGAATACCAGTTTCATGAAAGTGTTTAGCTGAAGTCATGAGGTGGGCTCTTTAGCCTTGCAGGAGACAGTTTCAATGTCCTTTCGGTGTTTTCTGTTGCCCACCTTTGTCATGCCAGCAGTCACTGTTCTGGTGGCTGCTAATCCCTGTTCAGACCTCTAACTCTACGTGCTGCCTATACAGATCCATAAGTACCTTGGGCAAACTTGTGACAGAATTGACTTTTAGGTAGTATGGAGTTTGTAGCATTATATTGAGTCTATCTTTAGGAGAATTACTGTGAACATTGACAGTCCAACTGTGTCTGTCAGTGCAGGAACACTGGATAATCAGTTTCAACAGTGATTCAGAGTACTTAGTCCAACAAATGTTATTTCAAATGATAGGTAATATAAGATGCTTTGACTGGAGGAGAGCACAGACATCTGCCTCTACAGGGAGAGATGAGGAACAAAGAAAGTCTTCCTTTGACCTGAACTCAAAATGAAGGTTGAATCGCACTTGTGTGGACATGTCATTGCCTCCTTATATTTGATATAGTTAAATTAGTGTTCTGTTGCTCTGCTGCAGCAGAAATTTGCTTTCCATTCATTACCTTGTGGTAATTGTGTGTCTTCTGACTGTTACAGCTATCAGTCATACTGCCTTCTTGATAAACTGTAAAGAGGAGGTAGGAATATTTGCCATCCCATTTGCTGGTTACAGTATTTCAAACACAAAAGTCTTATGAAATCTCTCTTCCCAGTATCTTTTTGTCCAGGAATTCCTGTGATTATAAAATGAACCCTTTCAGGGCACATTTGTCAAATGTCAGTATTGATTTTTTTTTTCTTAATTTACCATTTTTTAATCAGGGTAGGAAATCTGTCTCCAGTATCTTTTCCATACTTAACACAGCTTGTTGGATCGTTCAGTTTTGCACCTTAGATGAATCTCTTAACTTAAGAACAGATTTTAAATAGTAATTAATTAAGACTATATGCTACATAACTAAAATGGTGACAACTGAATTAATCTTATTTTGGCAAGCATGGAAGAAGAATCATCTGTTTATTTTCTTAGGAAAATGGCTAGGATGCCATTTCTTGACAATATAACTATGGACCTGCCAATTTTTAACTATAAAGTTTTCTTAAAGAATCCTAAATGCAACTACATGCTTGTGAGAGTTTAAGCTTTAAAAACACAGTTTTGTCTGAGCGTCACCTAGTGCTTTGATTCCTTGGGTTCTTGAAATTAATAATTCAATTATTTATATATGTATATAATTTTTTAAAAATATAGATAACAATAAAAAATAACAAAATAAAAAAATGACAATATAACAATATATAACTGTATAAATATATATCAGCAGTGTTGGCTATTCTTGATTAATGTTCCTGTATTAGCTATTAACAGCTTAAAAAAAAGAGTTATAAATTGTAAAAAAGGATCACCACCCCCTCAAAACTGTAAATATTCTAAAGTTAGGCAGATTTGGGGAATGAAATATGAAATAGGTCTTGGTCATTTTGTTATTATATTTTGTCTTCTGTAGTATCAAGTATAGTAATAATAATTATAAGTTATAATAATAATAAGTTTGCACAAAAGTGCATATGCACGTCACGTCTTATGGTAGTGTTCTCTGTTGTTATCATTGTCATAGTTATAGAAATCATTATATGGGGAATATTTTTATCTTTTGAATACACCTAAAAGAGGAAGGGCCTAAAGATGTAAACTAAAGTAAAACTTCTGATTTAAACCCATTTCCATCTGCCACCCTTGAACACTCTTTACTTCTGGCAAACTGGCTTTGTCTGTGACTTTCTAACTTGCACTGTGCATTATACAAGAGAAGTAAAGCTGTCTTCAAAGATTGTGGATATTGTTCCTGTTTTGGATGCACCCTGATAGTTCTGATAGCTTTAAAAATGGAAGAGCAAGATTGATGTTTTTGTGGCATCAAACTGTAGACATATTTAGCTGTCACATTCAGCAGAAGCTGCAGCTGTCAATATAAGTAGCAATAAGTTAGCAATGTAGAAGTGATGTGTGCATGGAGCATAGGGGCCAGAGCTCAGTCCGAAGGAAAAGACAGTTTTATTGCCAGCTGTAGTAAAGAGGTGGCATTCAGGCTGTGATCAGCCAGGCTTAATGACATTAGCAGGGTTTTATGATGTTCTTTACAAAAAGCGCAGTTTATGCCATGAAGTTTTTGTTTCTTCAGAACCTGCTTTTCCACCTTCTTGGCCATGGTGGGTTTGAAACAGCAGGTACAAAGTGGTAGGTGTTGTTCATTTTAAAGAAATTCTGACTGCATTAAGTGTCCTCACAGAGTTTGTGTTGTAGGATCTGCCAAAGCAACTCCATTTTTCTCAGAAAAACTTGGCCATTTGATTAATTGCCTCTTCAGCTGGACTTCATATTTGATGAAAGAGTATAGGATATAGCTTAGCTGGTTGTGTGGGGTTAGTATTAGTGAAAGTATTAATAAAAACTTTTCACTAAAGTTAGTTGGCATGTCTTTCGAAATACACAGGGAGCAGATACATTAAATCATAAGAGCAATTGCAACTGCTTGTCTGCAAAGAAGAACTTGAGCATAAATCAAAATCTCTCTGCAGCCTTCTCTTCCAAAAAGAGGTTCAGTAATGACAGAAATTTTCTTTTTTGGTCTAGTTTGCACTTCTTTGTCTCATCAGGGTCCCTTCAAGTTTTCCCTTGCTCAGTACCATTGCAGATTTATTTTGATTGTCTAAGAAAATGAAGGAGAACAGCGGTAGTTGTACTTTCATAGTCATTCTTCAGCACCTGTTACGGACAGAAGTTGTTTTTTTCATCTTCAATGGTCTTAGCAGTGGGAGTGCTTCTCTGGATTTTATGGCAAAGTTATAGAAACTTTCCTCAGTTATATCAGTAGGATGACTTGGCTTCTGCTTGTAAATTGAAATCAAGGTGACTATAAATATGTTATCTGTCCCAGATAATAAACTGTATCACATGTCCACTAGGATAAATGGCTTCTTTTGAGTTGATGACTTTTTTTTTAGGCTTTTTGGAGTTGATGGCTGTTACAGCAAGAACATTTATTTCAGCAGCCATTTTGCCGTCTCTGGATTTTTTGTTAATTATAATTTATCTGTAACCTATACCAATCTTATTATTAAAACATTATTTTTATGAAATGGCTGCATTAATTGAAATGTTGTGACCTGTGTCAGTAGGATGGAGAAGCCCTATACAATTAGTATCCTAACAACAGCTTTATTACTATGATCTATACCTTCTATCAGGATGATAAAAGTTCCCTATGTGATTACAGTTCCTCTTAACACTGTGCCTGCAACATAGTGGTTCCATAGTAATAGAGTTGCTGTTGTAGTAATTCCATTATTAGAGGAAAATCTTCTGTGAGGAGAATTGGAGAGAGAAGTTTGGAACATTTTTCTTGTGACAGTTGTCACCGTCCTGTTGCCTTTGCAAGCACCATTACTGGCCCTTATAAACACAACATGCATATCCTCATCTGGCTTCAGTTCTCAGGCTTAAAGTGTCCCTAGCCTTCATTCATACAAAGGTTCCTCAATTTTTACACCTGACCCTGAACAAATGTGTAATTTAAGCATAAAGTAGTCCCTTTGACCTCAAGCTCAACACAGTTTAAGTTCCACGTGTGCTATTCTGGTCGTGGTACACAGTCAATCTGAAGAGCAAAATTTTATTTCTTTCTGAATGAGTAGCGTTAGATTTTGTTAACACATAAATTATTATTGATGTATATAAAAATAAGGAATGAAAATAAGATAGTCTGTGAATTCAAGAAGATAAAGTACCTATAGTATCATAATCTTGAGTAAAGGATTTTTACTGAAAAACAGGCATTTGTTTCAGTAAGCATGGTCAAAAATTGGTGAAAAGGGAAGAGCGTGTAACTTCTTTATTCATTGCATCACTATTTCTCTTTCCCTAAGTGGAAGAGATTATGGGGGACATGTTTTATTAATCCTGCCTTCTTTTTCTGACCTAATGAATGGGTTTGTGAACACTGATGGGAAAATGTCTGAGAAGAATTGGTCCTGGCTGTGGTATTTGTGCATAAAAGTTTTGACACCCCTCCATGAATTTATTTTTGCAAAGCAACATCATGCAAACTGGATTGGGGAAAAGGCAGTTTCGGGCACAAATCCCTTGCACTATCATAAATGGAGAGACCGTAAATGTTATGATGGATGCTTGAAGGCAGTTTAATGTAGCAATGGAGAAAATAGAAGCCATTACTACTGGAAGAGCTCCAGTTATGACAGAGAAAATAAATGCTGCTGTTACAAGAGATGTACTGACAACAAAATACCTGCTGGCTGGGGAACAGAAGAGCAGAGCATAGTACAGGTACCTACAGGCAATTACCCGTTACCTGAAGTAATGTTTATTTTTAGTTTAAACCTGACATGGATTGTATTTCTTATATGCAGTGCTTGTTAAATGGACATAATGCAATCTGATGGAAGTTTTAGACTTAAACTTGTACTTAGGCACTACCCAATCTTTGCCACTGTCCAGATTCATGTCTTAACATTTCACTGTGCTGTAGGCGCTGCACAGGAGAGGGGATGAAGTTAGTTTTTCACATTGTAATTCTTGATGACCCTGTGAGGGATGGTCCAGTTTCATTAGTCAGTGATGACAGGACAGGCGAAGGATGGTTGATCAAGCCTTCAATTTCTGATGGACATTATGGGAAGAGGCCTCCTTACACCACACAGGAAAAGCTGCTGCTCAACTGAAATGTTTTCCAGTTTTCTGGGAGCCTGTCGCATTCATTTTTTGTTGTTGCTGCTGAGGACTCAGGCACACTATCTAACATAAACGTCAGTGGAAGGGGTTTAAGGTCACCGGTTTAAGCTCACAGCTGAGGCAGCTCAGCACCAGTGCAGAAGTGGTTATAGCTGCACAGCTAATGAATCGTAAGCTGTTGTGCTGCCAGCGCTCAGTCACATTCAATCTTGTGTAGCATTCTTAAACAAAACTACATGAATTTTCAAACTACCCAATGAAACGTTTACCACCTTTCATCCATCTCTCTCTTGCATGGTTTTGTATGGCAGGAGTTGAGGTAACGGCTATAGAAATGAGTACAGAACATCCTTACAAATCTTTCTTGAAGCCTCCTAGTAAAGAGGTCCTTCTACAGAAAATAAATGAAGCAACATTTTGAGCTTTCAAATTCAATGGAGCTAGTTGCTGCCTGTAAAAATTTTATTTTCTATGAAAGTTGGGTCAGACTCTGAGGGATATGCAGATGTATGACGGACTCCAGCGTACGGTGCTGAACAGACAGTGTTATGAATCAGCTTCATAGATAGATACAAGAAAATAATGCTGTTGCTTTCAAATAAACTGTGTGTCAGTGTACTACTCTTCTGGATAGAAGTAGAACTCTTCTGGACAACCTGCAAATGGGTTCTTGCTGCACAATGCCAGTGAGTAATTGTGAGAATTGACTCGAAACTCTCCCACATTACTGTCTAAAGTGCATTTCCACATGTCCAGTTTGGAGAAGATTAGTTGCAAACTAAGAGTGGGAAGACTCTTTTATACTATTTAAAGTGGGGTTTTTTGCCATAGTCCAATAGGACTTTAGATTTTTCATCTAACGGGCTTATGGATCAGGCTGGCTGAAGGCTAGTATTGCTGCCCTAATATTTTGCTCAGGATACATTTCACTGCATGTGGAATATCATTCCACCAGATGGCTGCAGCAGGTAGTAAATATGCTCATGAAGCTGATACAGCACAAACTTTCACTCATTCTCACATTTCTGATAGTGTTTGAGAAGGACTTGGGATTTGTTGTACTACAGATGCACAGCCCTCTCTTAGGGCATGCCATGAGCAACAGAAGTGCGAGCTCACTGCTTTTCCTGACTTCAGAGCTGACCTACAGGGACTGCTCCCTTATGGTGACAAGATAAACCACCATCTTCAGTTCCAGACTCATCTGCAGTGGCTACCAGCAAGGGCACTAATTAGTGGTACTTTGTGTGAAACCTGACAATCGCATATACAGCTCTGGTGCAGTACTGAGTTCTAGCTACCTCCAGCCCAGGCCTAATCTGAACTGTGACCTGGCAATGTAAAGGCTCTGTAGCCCATTACCAATTCTGAAATCATTCCGGACTTTGATAACTCTTGCATTTTTATTGGCAGCTGTCCGGTACTTCCTCCTCAGAGCTGCTGTGTCAGTGATTTAACCTTCACTGTACATTAAAGCCTCGTGGGTATGCCATTATATACAGGATTTGGAATTTAGGATTTGACTGAATCAGATCTGATGCTCTCAGAGTGTTTTCCCTGACGCTCAACAGCCCTGCCTCAGCCTTTTTGCTTTTTAGAGGCTGCTGCTTAATGGGTCTTGGCTCAGGATTTCTTTTAATCTCTTGTGCTTTTGTGGTTTTCCTATCCATGTGTGAGATATCCCTTTCAGGTTTTGAATAAACAGCATGGCATTCTTGCACTTTCATGCTTTTTGTTTAGGGAAAGAAAGGCACATGCAGCAAGCTTATTGCATAATTCTGACTTTGGACACAGCCGTTTTGCATGAGATCACACATGTGGACTTTCAGTGCTGAAGGATCTGTGTAATAATGAATTTAAGTTTCCTGGATTAGAGGTAAACAAATAATTGACAGTGTTCAGTTTTCAAAAATACCGCGATAAATGGAAACCAAAGCAGATCTTTCTGAATGTGCAGACATGCAGCTTTAGTGCACATGCCATTCTCAAAGTCCGGCCAGGACGCAGCATGAGTTAAACTAAACCCTGGATTATTTCATTGTTGCCATTCAAAATTCTGTGTATTGTAGTGATATTTATACTACCCTGGCACATCTGTTACTTCAGGATGTGTAGGAAGCAACCCTTGATAATTCGAGGAAAAGGAGACAAGTTAGGAAGAAGGTTTCACTAACCAAGACCAAGTGTTCTCAGAGCCTTCATATCAACCCAGGAGCTGATGGCTGGGTGCTGTGGCAAAAACCTCTCCCTTTACATCTGTTGGATCTGGAGGGGAAGAAAGAGCCTTTCCACCTGTTCAAAAAGAATGGAGGAGAGATTGCAGGGAATTTGGAGTGTGAACAAATTTCACCTCTATCACATGCTCATAAGTTACAGATATTGATGCCAGCGATGGTGGGACCAAGGATGTTACCCTTTTGAAAAGCTGAGTAGCAATGCACTTTGCTTTTTCATAAGGACATCTAATTGTTAGAGTTTGGGAATCTTTTTCAGTGTCACTCTGTCATGTAAGAAGAGGAAGGACTAAAAGAAGAAGGACGTACAATGTAAAGTTAGTGAACTATTAAAAAAAATAAAATCTGGCCTCCATTTGTCTCTCACTGGTGGTTTCCTGAAGCAAAAAGTGCAGGATAGAATCAAATACCAGGTGACAGAATGATTGGGAATTACTTCAAGCTTAATATTCAGCTTTGGGAATTATTTTTATGCCTTGTTCAGAGTGCTAAATCACTTAAAGCCCAGATTGTTTTTGCTGCTCTTTTGGGGAGTGTGTGCTACCTCTTTATGCTCTTTCTGTGTAAGGAAGTTAGCTAAAATTGCTGCCTAGTTTCTTTTTTTTTTTTTTTTTCTTAATAGTTTTGTAAATATTGTTAGCTATCTTTTTTTGTTGTTGTTATCTTTGAGGAATACCATTGGCACAATCTATGTATTTTCTGGAATTATTTTAAGACCTAAGCTGATTTAAACTAGCAGATAGTTAGAAAGGAGTTTTAATACAAACTGCCACTTTTTCTCCACGGAAAAGAACATCAGTTCACTTTTACCAACAGCAGATGGTAGCATTCTTGTGCAAGTTATCTGTTTGCAACTGCAATGTCATAAAATGATTGATCCTCATGAGTACATTTTCAGCATAAGAACCAAGTGTCCTTCAGCTGTAAGAGACCCTGTTCAATATTTAATAATATAGAACATGTCCTATTTGCTGAACATGACAGGCTAGGATTTGTTTTTTGTTTCTCGGCAAGGGGTTGGAGAAAGAGTTTTCACTGTGTAGCAGAAAGACTTTGTAAGCATCTTCTCTTCAGTGCAGGCAGTTTACTACATGCTAAGATAAAATGCCATCACAGAATTAGGGGACTCTGGCTACAACTGTATCAGCTTGGACAAGGGAAATCTGTGTTGGAGCATCAATTTAGTATTGCTTTTTCACTACTGGGAAACAGAGCCATCACAAGAAGCACATCTAAGGAAAAGGGTCTTTACCCAGGATAAACCACCTGTCATGTTAATCCTCATAGTCGGTCTCTGCCGTGTCTCTGGTGAGTAGCATAGTGCAGTGGACCAGGCTCACATGGCTGAACTGGGAATGCCATGCAGAGGCAGTGATCCTGCTGTTTTCTTGGTCGTGGTCCATGCCTGCCTCTCCCCACCCCGCTGCCTTGCATTCTGTGCTTTACAGCTGTGGAGGAGTCCTGGGCTTAGCGGCATCCAAGCACAGTCTGCTCAGCTGTAAACAGGCTATCATGGTGTTTGTTTTGTATTTGATATCTTCCTTGCCTGGAATCCCTTTCTAGCCATTCCCTGCTGTGCTGTATGTCCCTTCTTGTGCATGGGGATGAGGTAGGATTTGTTTATTTTGGTGCAGAAGCACTAGCAGTGACCTCAGCAGCATTAAAGGAAAATCACTTCCCTAGGGCATGGTGCATGAGACAGTCAGATATGCTGATCTCGTGGTATCACCCATGTAAGAGCTGATGAGATCACCGTTATGCATTGAGCGCAAGCTTGATTAAGTCAGAACACGTTTTCTGTTCAAGTGCATGCTGGAGATGAATGTGAAATCTTTATGGAGCGTTGGATTGAGTTTTCAGCAGCACTGTGTGCAGTGTGGAGAGGAACAGACAGTCTTACCATGTTGTAGGGAGTGTGTCTGTCTGCAAATTTAACTGTCACTAAATGATTTTCTTCTTTTCCTTAGGATAGTTTTGACTGGGCTTCTCAAAGAACTGTTTTAGGACATTTTGCTGTAGAATAGCCTAAAATAATAAGCCACCTCATGGAAGTTAAAGCCACCTTGAGGGCTCTTCTTCCTTCTTGCTCTGCCTCACAGGCTCCAAATTAAATTTGCTTTGCAGCACCATTTTGGAAGGATAAGGGGTCAAGGTTGTTAAAAAACTTTTCAATGGAGTGGATTTGTGTCATGTATTACTTTTGATAAGGTACTTGTTCATACAGTAGCTTTGCCTACTTGCATTTGGGTAATGCTGATTGAGTAACATGAGTTACTTTTGCAAACCATTACATTTTATCAAAAACGGTGGCATAACCTGGTTGGTGATCTTATTTCCCTTTTAAGATAGGAGAATGTGGACTCAAATATTAATTTGTCAATGACTATCAGTAAAAGAGCAATGTTGGTTAGATTCTGAAATGAGAAGAGTTGTGTCAAGGATCCTGCTTTGCCTTTTTCAAATGCATACAGTGTCATTTCTGTTTTCTTCTTGCATAATAAAACAACTGATATTCCTTCTTAGGAGCACCCCTTACTTGGGCAGCCATATTTTTTTCTGCACCCCTGCCGGACTAATGAATTCATGTCTCCTATACTGACCAGTTCACAGAAACAGAACAGGTGAGACACTCTACTGTGCCTTGCAAGGCGTTATGCAGTGCAGATAAAGTAAATCAGCCAGGAAGTGGAAATGGTCAAAACAACTTTCTTGGTCCAAACAGAATAAGATTCTGGATTGTCACCTAAGGGCTGAAAGGTAAAATATATCTGGTATAGATAAAGTGAAGGGATAGTTATTTTATGACTGTCAAGCGTGTTTGCAATTCAGAAGAGGCTGGGATAATATGTTTACGGTAAATTTTTGTTGTTTTTTTTTTTACCCTAGACACACAAATTACATTATATTATGGCTTAGTACTGTAGGCCCAGTTGTGGGTCTGAATCTGCCCCTGAGTTACGCAAAAGCAGCACTTAAACAGAATATAAATGCTGATGCAGTTGAAAGGTAAGAGAAAATTAAATCACTTTTTTTCTCTCCCATACTCCTGTGAAGTTAAAAAGATCAGATGGGTGACTGGCAGAAACATTATCTTCTCCTTTGGAGCTCTTGGTTGAGTTCATTTAGGACTCACCTTTTGATGACTTGCTCACATGGCTGCCTTGTTGCCTTACTTTGCAATGAAAATTTCTGCTGGGAGAGGTGTGTTGGCCCACTGCTGACACAATTCATGACTGTCAGAAGGTTCCTGATGTCCTGGGGTCTTTCTCACGTGTGTCAAAGCATTTCATGGCGGTCCCTTCAGCAAATGGTTGGTGGTATGATCTAGCATAACTCTGCTACAATGGTTTTCATTCCATCTCTTCTTCCTGTTTGATCTCCACTTCAGACCTCTGAGCTGAAGGACAGATGATGGTTTGTTGGGAGATAATGGACATGTGAGCAATCCTACACATGTGCACGCCTCGGCAAGGACATAGAACAAAGAACTCAGCAACCAACTCCAGGAGATGGGTTGGGCGGAGAAAGACATTGAGTGTAGCGCTTATTATCCAATCGTGACAAGGCTCGAAGCGTGTGGACAAAGCTAACTGTCCAGTCATAAGGATTGTACCATGTACTGTTCGCGTGCACAGGAGAAGCCTATAAAAGGGCTTGCTTACCTTCAACAAATGGGCATTGCTTGATGTCCTGGTTCAGCTAGGATAGGGTTAAGCTTCCCAACAGAGAGAGAGGGGGAAGGGATCTCCAGCTGGGTTATTCATACCATGCTGGCGTCAGGTCCAGGGGCAGAACCTTTTCACTTTGTTTTTTTGGCGGGCTCGGTGGCGGGAATCCTTTGTCCGTGAACCAGCTACTGGTATTTCTGTGTATATCTTTTATCTTGCTCACTGTTATTGCTGTTCATTGTTATTATCACTGTTACTGTTGTTGTTCAGATTGTTCTATCACTCTGTTGTATTAAATTCCTTGTTACTTTAGCCCGGGTCTGTGCCTAACTTCCAGCCCGACCGGCCATGGGTGGGGGAGGGGCAATGGCAACGTGCTCTCCGATCCCGGCAGGAGCTAAACCTGCACACTTGATCATACCGGTTGTGTGTGAGTCCATAGCTCCCGCAATGGTTAGCTGAAGTAAAGCTATTGCTGACTTCCATTCCTAGGGATGAAATCAAACAAAGGAATCATTCCTGACTGGTAAGCAATGCCGTGTGGAAAGGTGACTGTTCATGGCTCTTTCTCTGACAAGACCTTGCCTGGCTGCAGTGGAACACTGTCCTGGTTCAGCTAGGATAGGGTTAAGTTTCCCCAGCAGTGGGAAGGGATCTCCAGGCAGGTTATTCATACCATGCTGACGTCAGGTCCGGCACTGAAGCGCGGGAACAGTTTCCTGTGGGCTTTTGTCGCGGGAAGCACACACGATGGGCTGGCTTTGTCCTTTGCAGCATTTATCTTTATATCTTTTGTTTACTGTTACTACTGTTTATTGTTGTTGTTATTGCTATTGTTGTTGTTCCGATTGTTATTTATTACACTGTTGTATTAAATCTTTCCTTATTTCAACCCCGAGGTTTGTGCCTCACTTCCAGCCCTGCCCGGTCCGAGGGTCGGGGAGGGACAACGACAATGTGGTCTCTGGTCCCGGCAGGGCCTAAACCACCACAAACACCTAAGAGTTGGGTGAAGCTGTGACAACTCTCAAGCACCACCAAGACATGAACTCCTTTGCATTTGCATTGACCCCTTGAAGTCACTTACCTCCTACCTCTTTTTACTTTGGTTATGGCTTTAGTAAGACTACATATGAATGCACAAGCCTGTGGTTCCTTGATAGAGATTGAGATAGGGGGTTTGGGTCTGCTGAACTTATCTATGAAAAATCACATCTCCAGGAATCAGCACCATCTGTGAGGATATGTACAACAAAATATTTGTAGGATGTGATTTAAATGTGTGCAATCAGTGTATGGGCTGTGACTACCTAGGGACCACCTTCTCCACCACAGCCTGATGCATGGACCAACCTTGTGTTCCACACCACACGCAGAATATCCTAATCCCAGGACTAAATAATATTTTTCTGAGAATATTTTGTGTAAGTCATGCTTGAGAGAATAAACAAGATCAGGACTGTAGACAGAGTACTTAGAGCCTGCATCTCCAGAGTTCAAGGTGCTTAATGTTATTGTATGAGAACATCTGGCTTTTCTGTGCTTCACTGCCTCCAAAAGAAGCTTTACTATACCCTGTGGGAGTTACTGTTGTAGTCAATTAGTATTTCTCATTGTACTAGTAGTTGTTCACAGGTTTAGTCCCTATCTTGAAGTCTTTATGCAAGCTTCCCCTGACAGCTGTTGATTTTTGGGCAAGTAGAAACTGCATGGGAGTGCAATCAGGGAAAACCAGGTTAAAAGTAACTTCCATAAAAATAATCTTGGATTCTTTCCCAATCACATTTTATTTTTGGTATAAAACAGACCACAAGTCCTGAGCAGTTGAGAAGGAATTACAGATTTTACTTTATAAGTTCAGCAGTAAGTCAAATATATGTCAAATGCCACATCAGAGGTAGAAAAGTGAAATACTTCGGGTTTCAGAATCATAGAATCATATCATAGAACCATAGAACAGTTTGGGTTGGAAGGGACCTTAAAGATCATCTAGTTCCAACCCCCCTGCCATGTGCAGGGACACCTTCCACCAGCCCAGGTTGCCCAAAGCCCCGTCCAACCTGGCCTTGAACCCTTCCAGGGAGGGGGCAGCCACAGCTTCTCTGGGCAACCTGTGCCAGGGCCTCACCACCCTCACAGGGAAGAATTTCTTCCTTACATCTAACCTAAATCTCCGCTCTTTCAGGTTAAAACCATTACCCCTCATCCTATCCCCACACCCCCCGATCCAGAGTCCCTCCCTCCTTTCCCGCAGCCCCTTTCAGCCCTGGGAGGCCGCTCTAAGGTCTCCCCGGAGCCTTCTCTCCTCCAGCTGAACCCCCCAACTCTCCCAGCCTGTCCTCACAGGGGGGCTCCAGCTCCCCCAGCATCTCCGTGGCCTCCTCTGGCCCCGCTCCAGCAGGTCCGTGTCCTTCTGCTGTTGGTGCCCCAGAGCTGGACCCAGCACTGCAGGGGGGTCTCACGAGAGCAGAGTAGAGGGGGAGAATCCCCTCCCTTGCCCTGCTGGACACACTTCCCGTGATGCAGCCCAGGACACGGTTGGCTTTCTGGGCTGTGAGCTTGCTCACAGTCAGTTTTCCATCCACTACTACTCCCAAGTCCTTCTCCTCAGGGCCGTTCTCCATCCACTCGTTTCTCAGTCTGGATTAGTGCTTGGTATTTCTCCGACCCATGGGCAGGACTTTGCACTTGGCCTTGTTGAACTCCATGAGGTTTGCTCAGACCCACCTCTCCAGCCTGCCCAGGTCCCTCTGGATGACATCCCTTCCCTCCAGCGTGTCAACCCCACCACACAGCTCGGTCTTGTCAGCAAACTTGCTAAGGGTGCACTCAATCCCACTGTCCATGTCAACGACAAATGTATTAAAGAGTGCCGGTCCCAACATAGACCCCTGAGGACACTGCTCATCACTGCTCTCCACTTGGACATTGAGGTGTTGACTGCAATTCTCTGAGTGCGACCATCCAGCCAATTCCTTATCCGCCAAGTGGTCCATCCATCAAATCCATGTCTCTCCAATTTAGACAAGGATGTTGTGTGGGACAGTGTCAGAAGGTTTGCATAAGTCCTGGTAGATGACGTCACTTGCTCTTCCCTTATTTACCAACTCTGTAACACCAAATTTGTCAGGCACAGTTATGCCCTTAGTGAAGCCATGTTGGTTGTCACCAATCACTTCCTTATTTTCCATGTGCCTAGTACAGTTTCCAGGAGGATCCTCTCCATGATCTTGCTGGGCACAGGGGTGAGACTGACTGGCCTGTGGTTCCCTGCAGTTCTTTATTTCCATATTTAAAATGGGGGTTATTTTTCCCCCTTTCCAGTCAGTGGGAACATCACCAGACTGCCACAGCTTCTCTAATATGATGGATAGTGGCTTAGCCACTTCATCTGCTGGTTCCTGCAGGACATGCAGATGCATTTCATCAGTTTCCTTAGATGGTCTTGAACCTGATCTTCTCCTACAGTGGGCAGTTCTTCCTTCTCCCAATCCCTGCCTTTACCTTCTGTGTCTTGGGCAGTGTGGCTGAAGCACCTGATGGTGAAGTCTGAGGCAAAAATGTTGTTGAGTACCTCAGCTTTCTCCATATCCTGGATGATCAGGTCTTCCATTTCTTTCTGGAGAGGGCCCACGTTTTCCCTAGTCTTTATTTTTATCACTGACATACCTGTGAAACATTTTGTATTGTTCTTGATGTCCCTGGACAGATTTAATTCTATCAGGGCTTTGGTTTTCCTAACCTAACCTGGCTACCCAGACAGTTTCTCTGTATTCCTCCCAGGCTACGTGTCCTTGCTTCCATTCTCTATAGGCTTCCATTTTATGCTTGACTTTGTCCAGGAGCTCCTTGTTCATCCATGCAGGCCTCCTGGTGTTCTTACCTGACTTCCTCTTTGTCTGGAGGCATCACTCCTGAGCTTGGAGGTGATTCTTGAATGTTATCCAGTTTTCTTGGGCCCTTCCTCCCTCCAGGGCTTTATCCCATGTTACTTTGTCAAGCAGATCCCTGAAGAGGCCAAAGTCTGCTCTCCTGGAGTCCAGGGTAGTGAGCTTGCTGTGCTCCCTTCTCACCGCCTCCATGATCTCCAGCTCCACCAGTTCATGGTCACTGCAACCAAGGCTGCCCTTGTGGTCCACACTCCCCACTGGCCCCTCCTTGTTGGTGGGAACAAGGTCCAGCATAGCACCTCTGTCACTTGGAGAAGGAAGTTATCAACACATTCCAGGATTGCTTATGTGCTTCAGTTTGTCCCTCCACAGATGTCAGGGTGGTTGAAGTCCCCCATGAGGACCAGGGCTTATGAACGTGAGGCTGCTCCTCTGTCTATAGAGGGTTTCATCTGCTTGGTCTTCCTGGGCGGGTGGCCTGTAGTGGATCCCCACTATAATGTCACCTATCCCTGCCCTCCCTTTAGCCCTGACCCATAAGCTCTCAGCTTGCCCCTTATCCACCCCCAGGCAGAGCTCCGTGCACTCCAGCCAGTCACTGACATAGAGGGCAACCCTTTTGTCCTTGTTTGTCCTGTCTGTCCTTTCTAAAGAGCCTGTATCCTTCCATGCCAACTCTCCAGTATTGGAGCCATCCCACCATGTCTCTGTGATGCCAATAAGATCATAGCCCTGCAGGCATGTGCACATCTCTACCTCCTCTTGCTTATTCCTGACACTACGTGCGTTTGCATAGAGGCATTTAAGTTGGGCCCCAATGAAGCTGACTTACTAGATGGACAGTGCTGTTCTGCGGGTGCTCTCCTGCTGAGCGGTGACCCCTCTCCAGGCTCTGGGCATCTATTGCAGGCACTGGCATCAAGGTAGTGGGAGTGGGATGGATCGAGATTCCCCCCTCCTGGCAACTTTAGTTTAAAGCCTCTTCACCAGCTCGGCAAGCCTATGATTGAAGATGCTTTTCCCTTTCTCAGACAGGTGGACCCCACCAGTCCCCAGCAGACCAGGTTTCTCAAAGCAAGTACTGTAGTCTAAGTAGCTGAGCCCCTGGCTGTGGCACCGGTCCTGTAACCAGTTGTTGATTTGCCAGATTTGATCGGTCCTTTCAAACCCCTTTGACCAGGAGGGTTGATGAAAAAACTCCCTGTGCTCCAGAGTCCCTTACTTCTGCTCCCAGGGCTCTGTAGTCCTTCTTGATGCTCCTCACGCTGCTCCTGGCTCAATCACTGGTGCCCACATGAAACAGCAGTGGAATATAGTGGACTGTACGAGGCTCTTGGTGACATCACTGATTCAAGAATCTGGGTTTTCAGATATTTTGATTGGTTGCATCATTTTAACTTTCATCATAGAATGATAGAATCATAGAATGGTTTGGGTTGGAAGGGACCTAACCATACACTCACTTGGCTGCACACACAAGTTGTTGCCGGTTTCCAAAGCTGTTTCTGTCTTGCTTCCTTCCTGATGATGCCTCTTCAAATTCCTCTTCAGTCCCTTGACCCTGTTCCCACAGTTACTGAGACACGATGGTGTAATGGGGAGCATGAAACGGTGTTGTGGTTTAACTGCAGCCAACGGCTAAGCACAACACAGGAGCTTGCTTGCTCCTCCCCCCGTCCCAGTGAGTGGGATGGGGAGGTGTGTCAAAAAAAGAGTAAAATTCGTGGGTTGAGATAAGAACAGTTTCATAACTGAAATAAAGTATAATACAATAACAAAATAATAATAATAATAATAATAATAATAATAATAATAATAATAATGATGATGGAATATGATAAGTAAAAAAGAGAGAGATAAAACCCAAGAAAAGTGATACACAATGCAACTGCTCACCACCCACTGACCAGTGCCTGAGCACTGGCCCCCTCCCTCTCCAGCCAACTCCCCCCAGTTTCTATACTGGGCATGACATGCTATGGTATGGAATATCCCTTTGGCGTGTTCAGGTCAGCTGTCCTGGCTGTGCCTCCTCCCAGCTTCTTGTGCACCTCCTTGCTGGCAGAGCATGGGAAACCAAAAAATCCTTAATTTAGGATAAGCACTACTTAGCAACAACTAAAACATCAGTATGTTATTAACATTATTCTTACATTAAATTCAAAACATAGCACTGTACCAGCTCCTAGGAATAAATTTAATTCTATCCCAGCCAAAACGCAGACAAATGGATAAGCAAACTGACAGTTCCCCTGCCCTGCTACAATTCTTAACCATTTAACACCATAAATGAAGTAAGAGAGCAGTGTCATCATCCATGTCAATGTTTTCCTGAAATTTGCCCAGAATGCCACTAGACAAAAATTAATCTCAGTACAAATACACTAAGATTAGATTGAGAAACAAATACAGGACAATATAAATATTTGGGATCAAGGAGAGAGATAATCCCATTTAGATATCTACTATCTAATGTCTTAAGTGGGCAGTAGGCATCGAATTTCCCATTTACATCTGTGCCTTAATGACTTACAGGATATTTTATACAGAATGTTTATGTACAGAAATCCTATTTTACTTCAAAATCAAGTTAATTGCAGCACTATTTTGTAATTTAATTTAGCACATCTATTGAAGATTGTTAGATCTGAACTTGGGTTTTGGCTACATACCTTATCTGAAATCTTGCAACTTACCAGAAAGAAAATTTCCAGTTCTAAATGGTTTTATAAATTTGCTCCATTGTGCATTCTTACTAATCTAGGAGGACATACTGAGGACCATTGCTTCTGGGGACTTCTTTTTAAGAGAACTGACTCATACCTGCCCTTGGTTACAAGAATCAGCAAGAAGAATGAATTTTATGTGTTCAACTATGCCAAAAATATGCTTTTTTTTGTGGAATGCAATTGCTACCTACATAATTCCTCATTTGTGTCAGTGTGATCAGGTTAGAATTTAACCCCCATCTGGTCTGCCAGAAGGTTTGTAGTTGGTTGGTTTTGGTTACTAAAAGAAACATTCCTTTGGTCAAATTGCATGCTTGTTTTCACAACAGTAAATGTTGAGCTAGTTAATTAGAGCTGAATATAGTGAAGTAATACCAATTCTTGTTGCAACTCCATTAATTTCAGCAAAACTTTTTCAATAACTTTTTTTTTTCCCATTTGCTATGATGATGGATTAATGAGTTTGTTTGTACATCTGTATTTATGCTGCATAGCATTTCAATTCCAGCACAAAGGAAACACGATTGCTCTTTCCTCTGAACTGTGAAGTTACAACTCTTTCCTCCAAAGTACTCTTCTAGAGAACAGAGTAGGTATGAATATCTGTGCATATTTTTAATAACATGTAGGCTTTTGAAAGCATTTCAGCGTTTAGAGCATTTCTTATCAATAAGTTCTTACCATCTAGAATAAAAAAAAATATATACCCGAAGTTCATAGCCGTAAAACTAACCTTCTGTTGACTGCTCAGGAAGAATGAGGAAGGTGCCACACCTGTTATCTTTATGTCCTAGATTTCATTAGAGTCTTAAAAAACCCTGCACCACAAGGAAGTTTTCACTTCACCACTTGAGAGCTTGTTGTAACTGTCACCTACTGAAGATGAATTTCAACTGAAGGCGAGAGTTTACTGCTGTGTTTAAAAAGAGAATGGATTTACAGAGCCTTGCCTCAAACACCTTCTTTTTCCTCAAGCCTGTTAGAAAACAACATGTTTTCCTGTAGAGTTATTTTTCAGTAATGTTTTTAGTACAGCATGCTGGAAGAGGTAGCCCTGTCTAAAGAGATTAGGCTGCGTGCTTCTCTGTGCACTGCTGGGTTCAGCAGCCGGGCACCATTAGCCTCATCAGCAGAGGCCAGACGGAGGGAGATAATATTCAGGTGCTTCCTTTCCCCACTCTTGTTGCTGCCCAGGATTGGGCTATCTGTAGAGAAGAATCCCAGTAAGATTTTCACCAGCAGTCATTTGCATCACCAGAAAAAATCCCTGATGTGGTGCCTGTGTCTTTTGGAATATGTCACCTTAAAATGTAGAGGCCAGTCTTAATGATTTTTGCTTCTGCTGAGCAAGGGTTGCAATTGATGCCACTCCACTTTCAGGGGCATGGGAGAATGTGGGCTGAGCATAGGTTGAAAACGATTTGTCAAACAGTGGAAATGAACTAATCCTTCTTTCCTCTGCACCTGATCCAGATGAAAAACCTGAACTGAATTTTGGTGGATTCCAGCCAGGCCTTACCCCACCAAGCACTGACTGCTTCTGCAAGGTTTGTAAGGTTCATTCTCCTGTGTCCAGCAGTCAGGTCTTGTTAGCTTCATATGGTTAGCCAAGTGCTTTAATGTTTACTAATATGCTTCGCTAATGAAGTAGAAACATGGACTGCCATATCTATTGCATGAGCTCACCTCTTCTCTGTGGATTCCCCTCTGTTATGGAGGATTTGGGGTGTATAACACATAGTTTCAATGCTTCTTCATGAGGCTTTAAACCCCTCTCACAGTGACTTGGTGATGTGGTTTGGCTTGGCTCATCTTCCTCTGACTTCTTCTACAGTGTCCAGGTAACACAAGTTATTCCTGGGCACTGGCAGAATTCATGGATGGATTTGCTAGAAGAATCCTGGTGCCCAAGTACAATGTCATATACTAAACATGCTTGTAAAAGAAATAATAAAATGCAACTCAAAATGTGCAGCTAGCTTTAATAGCTTTGTACTTTACTTGTCCGGATCCCAGTTCTGTGGGTCCTCCTACTCCTGACTATTACAGGTACCTTCACCTTAACAGCAGTCTCACTTCTGCTGTGTTGCAAGAAGTGAACAAAAAAGCCCAAGCCCTTAATTCAACCAAACCTGTAAAATGTACACGTGCTTGGTGGAGTAACAAGCACCTGTGTCCTTCTCATCTGCATTTTTGATCTAACAAGGTTTCAGGTGAATTTATTCCATAAGCTCTCGTGTTTCCGTGTAGCATCTAGCCACCATTTAGGTATGCCACAACTGCAATGCAGTGTGTCCCATTTTCCTAACAGGAACTCACTGAATCAGTTAAAAGATAAATTTTTGAAGATTTCCTTTGTCATAGTCCACATAAACAACTTTTTGCTGTATGCCTTTTATGTTTCAGCCTTATCCCCTCGTTGTACTGATAGCAACATCTAGTGGCAAGATTACCTCATGACAATGCCCTCCTTTTGGAAATAGTCTCGCTCCAGTTACCTCTGGATAAATCTTCATCTCCTGTCCTGCCAGACTGACTTTAGAATTTGAAAATAATTTGAATCGTGAGCATTTCGGTAGTCCTCTTCACTGGCTGAAGTAAAATCCTTTTTTTCAAAGGAGTACTACTGGCAGCCCTACTAATAATTTTTGCTACGCAAGGAAGGCAAAACAAACCCAAACAGACCTTGTTTCCTGGAATAACAAAACCAAGGCTGCTGATTTTCTTAGTTGAAGTAATGTGTCTCCTGTAGAAACTGAGCTGGAATCCTAACACCGGCAGTTGTGTAGCATAACATTTGCATACATAAGACCATGATTTTTAGATTAAACTAGCTGACTGGGATCTGTCTTTTCCACCAGAAGCTGCTGTCAGAACTGCAAGCTGTGAGTTATAGTTCAGTGTTCAGGTTTGCTCATCCTGTAGCTTCCAGTCTTACTGTAATCAAGGCTCACCTGAACAAAACTGATGACATTCTAGCTGTTTTTCATGTAATTTTGTATCTGACTTCTCTCATGTGTGTACCTGCAGTTGGTTTGATGCATATTATTAGTAAATATAGCTGTATTGATGGCAGTCAATGCTTTCAAATCTGGCTGTCTACTTACATATTTCTGCTCCTAGACGAAGGCTGGATTTCAGAGACGTTGTTGTAGAATATGCATGTGTCTACGGTGTGCTACCACGATTGCTGCGTATCTGTTCCAAGTTTCACAGAAGCATTAGACAGCCACAGCAGACGTGGTAAGGAGGTATCTGGGATTTCTGGGTGTACAATAGCGTGGTTAAAATTACTGTGCATAAACAGTAGCTTTGATTCAGTGAAGCTGTAAGAAATACTAGGCAGATGTAGATGATCCTGAAAACCCATCTGCATAACATTTTGGGTGAAAAGAGAACACATCCAGAATACGCATATGGTTGCATGAAAGAAAAAAAATTCCCAGCAGTTAACCCTCCACTAGCCAAGAAAGCAGAAGGGCTAGGAAGCACAGTAAAATGACACTGGGTACCCTGGCGAGCCGTGGGGATGGCTGGTGCCACTCAGCCTCTTCTAACATGCTACTGGAGTGGAACAGGCTACAGGGAGTGCGTTTACACTGTATCCAAGATTAGTCAAGGAGTTAAGGCCTCGCTCTGGAAATCTTAAATGGTATTTAAATCAGGTTCCAACAGAGTTTAGTCTTAATTCTGGAACTGCCGAGAGCTGCTTTCCCAGAATTCCCCCATAAAGCTGGGAAGGGGCTGCAGCAAAAGCCGTTTGCGTTAGGAGTGGGGCTACTGCATTTACAAGGGTAAGGGAAAGCCAAGTTCAGCACTGCTTCTGCACCTGAACAAGGATTTGAATCCGAGTCTCACAAATTCCCAGATGACTAAGCTACATAATACCCAATAGTAGAGATTCTCAATCTGTTCTTAAATTTTACTCCATTTTCATATAAATTAATGAATACTAATTGAAGTCTTTTGGATGAACACACAGATGAATTGTGATTGTAATGAGGGAATTGTTTACACTCTAACTTCAGCCAAATAAATATTTTGAGGTTTTATTGCATAAAATAGCTCTAACGTGTAACAAAGAACCCAGCGCTCTGCTATAAGCTCTGTGCAAAATGTACTTTCAAGGGGCCAAATTCAAGATAAGATATGTGTGCAAGTATCAACAGAACAGAAGATCTGGCAGTGATGTAAAGGCTGATACATGGGGGACATGTTGGCTTCTTGGTTGATGTTCTGTTCCATAACTATTAGTTCTGGCATGCACATTTTTAAGTGATGTTGAAAACGGGACAATACAGAGAGAAAAATGATTTAAGATATGAACTGATGAAGTATGTTTTCCAAATAGCCTGATTATGGGGCAGATATTTTTGAAAAGTAAAAAACCAAATCCAACTATTTAAAGTTTTTTTAATTATCCAAGCCAAAAAGCCCCACTCAAAGACATGTTTAAGTCAGTACCCAGCAGTTAAATGAAAGCAGCTGGAATGCACTGAAAGAAACAGGTGTCTTCCAATCAGGCAGACTTGCCCAAATCCAACTAGTTAGACTTAATTTGCACTTAACATGAAAGCAACTGGGTGAAGTTCTATGGGCTGAGCAGGACAGAGATGAGATTAGAGAAATGGTTTAATAATCCCCTTCAGGACCTAAACCTGATGAATTGCCATTGCCTGTCTTCACACTAGCAACTGGAACTGCTGTCATCATTTGAAGATTATTAATAAATACCATTTTCCTAAATTACAGTGACCATTTTTGATTTGAAGAAGGCTGTTTTCCAAAATAAGCATTAAAATTCATGAAATTTCTCCTCCCAACTTGCTTGAGGGGATGTTTTGATTCCTGATGAATTTAACAGTCCCAGAGAAACATTAGGGGTTTTTTGGCCAGACCTAGCAGTAAGAAATTTCATTTCAGTTCCTACGGGAAGAGTTCTATGACTGACATGATGACTGAAGATAAAATTCCAGCTACACTAGACTAGTAGTTTATTTCTTCTATAAAAGACTGAATCTGTAATTAAGTTCTGGACTGTGTAGTATTTATTGCAGTTAATAAAAACATATCCCAAACAGTATCTATGCTCAGCCACTGAACAGATAGGCAAACCCAAGGAATTAGTGTCTAATACTTCAGGCTCTGAAAAAAAAATATCCCAACCCCAGAACAACCACGTAACAAATCCACCTTTAAATAGTTATGCAAGTAACCAAAGTACAGTTATCCTGTGCTCTTGAAAAGCAACTGATCTTTCTTCATATTTCACAGGGTGTTTTATAAAACACATTTTAACTTTTAAAAAAAGATACTGAATAACTAGCAAAACATTACATAAGATTCAACAGAAAAACAAGATCCAATCTTGATGGCTGACAGATCTTTTCTTCCTAAGTTATATTCCCTAAGTGCTGTACTAACCTCCAGTAAGAAATACTGACAGAGGAAAACAAGGAAACCTTAACTTTACTGTAAGATACGGCAGTGAACTCGTTACAGCCCCAGCCCCTTCCACTGCAGAAGCCACCCCTCACAGTATGGTTTCACCGTGGTGCAGACCCCTTAGGATCCTTAAGGCTGTGTCCCCAAAGCCATTGTTAGCCCAATTCCACCTTTGGTGCACACAGCAGCTCAGTCCTGGACTGTGTGTGCCGGGGTGACACTGTGGTTCTCCTCCTCCGTGCTCTTACACATCTCCAGCTGTAGATTGCGTAGGTGACACAGCAAACACCGGAGACCTTCCCCCTCCACAACACAGCCTATGCCTTAGGTCAGAGCCCTGCTCTGCTGTGCCGGCATCATACTTGGACCCAAGCTTCAAAATGTTTATTATTCTGCACAATCGGCAGCATCACAATCCAGAAGTTGTTTCGCAGGGCCCCTCTTCACCAGAGCTTTCTGGAAGAAGGGTTTATGAGGGTACAAAGGCCTCAGAGGTATCTATCGATCCATACTGACAGGATGGTCACTGCTCTAGTTACTAAGCTGAAGGAACCTTTGTGAAGGTGCTGGCGCTCAGGGATGGTCCACAAAGCACCAACACGCCCCTCCCTTCTATGTATGAAGTTGACCTCTGAAGTTCCTGGCAGACCACTGTGTTGCTCCACACAACAGAAAGGTAAATTTGGAAACACAAGTGCTTTTCAAGCTCACTGTAGTTGTAGAGATGCTCTGGCTCTCTTCTGTCATTCAGCAGCAAAGCATCCGACAGAAGGAAAAGCCAGCTGCCATCAGCAAAAAAGGCAGTACGCACCCACGTCTGAGGTATGATGCTTTTAGTTACACGCTGAGAAACGGGAAGCCTTAAATAACGAGCACAGAAGTTTTTTCCAATCGAAAATTTTATTAACATTATTACCAAACCAATCTAAATTTATGATCTTGGTCTCTCCTTCTTGCCCTTGTACAAGGCCAACAGAGAAACATTGGCTACTTTGACAACCTTGAAGCGAACTCCAGGAATGTCACCAACAGCGTGACCCTTCCGACCGAAACCAGCAACCAGAACTTCATCGTTCTCCTGCAACGGAAGACCATGTAGTTAGAAAGACATAAACATTAAACTGGTACACACTTCTGAAATGGGTAACATTAAATTGAAGCCACATCCCAGACTCCTCTCAGGAAAGCATGGAAATAGCGAAGGCTACTGAAAGATATACTTGAATAAAGGGCTCTTACCACGCTCAGTGTTTTGGAAACACAAGCTGAGATGATGTTTAGCTTGCAGAACCACAGCTGAGAACTTTGCCAAGAAGGGGAAAGTATAAAAACATCTCTGGCATTTTTCATCTGCCTCTGCAGTTACAGCTTTAAGATACACATGGTGCTGAATACCATAAGCCCTTGTCTAACTATCCCCTAAATCTTCCCATTATGTGTTTTTTTGTTTTGTTTTGGTTTTTTTTGGTGTGGTTTGTTGTTTTGATTTTTTTCTTTTTTTACTGTGACATACAATTTTTTACAGATGACTTCCTGAAAATTAACTCACCTCAATGAAGTTCAGGCAACCATCGTTGGGAACAAAAGCTGTTATTTTTTTGCCATTCTTTATCAGCTGGACTCTAACACATTTCCTGATGGCAGAGTTGGGCTGCTTAGCTTCTACTCCACTAAAGTGTAAGCACATGGAAACAAATTAGCAAAAATCAGTCTGATGAACTAGCAGATCAACACCAATTACTGTATTACTTTGTACTAAATGCAGGCTGCATCTCTCCTTCAAAACCAAAAACTATTACTCATCTATTTAGAACTGCTCAATGTATAAAAGCCCAGTTCCTAAGTGAGTAAAAACTGAAAACTGATCACCTACAGACACATACCAAATCGGTAATAAGAATCTGGAGGGGAAAAAGAAACCCGAAACTAAACACCTTGGGGCCCTTACAGTGTCCCAGTGAAGCTTCTAAGTTACGAAAGAAAAAACCAAAAAGGCCAAAGACAAGTAAATGGGATCTTGGCACATATGAAAAATCCCCCCTCCCCCCCCCCTCAAGATTCCAAATGGAGTTAAGTGACGTTTTTATTCATTTGCTTCTAAATAAGCAAAACATTTGAACTGACACGTGTATGAGAAAAATGCTTTTCAGCACTGCCACGTAGAAAACCGTTTCCAACCTAGCACATGATAGTAAATAGAAATGTGGCAAGTTACAGGTGGTAAAACCTCCCACGTATTTAGAAAATAAAACGGCTTAGCAGGGCTTCTTTCTTGAGGCCGCTCTCCAAGGCCTCATGTTCCGGGGCACTCCCCCCACGCTGCGCGCCGGCCGGCTGCCGAGGCAGGCACACCGGCGGCGGTGGTGGTGGGGTTCGTCGCCCACCCGCCCCCCGCGGAGCTGTACCCACACTTTCTCCAGGACGATCCCCTTGGCGTGGGAAGCGCCGCCGAAGGGGTTGGCCTTCAGCGCCGTGCCCAAGTGAGCCTTCTTGTACTGCTTGTCGTGCCACTTCTGGTCGCGGCGGTGGCTGCGGAGCTTCCGGGCGGTGCGGAGCCCTCGGCACTTCCCTGCGGAACAAGGGCACGGATGAGGGGGCAGCTCCCCCCCGCAGACCCCAGGGCCGGGAGGCGGCCCAGCGGCATGTGGCCACCCCGCTCTGCCTGCGCGGGGACGGGGCCCAACCAGGCCCGGCCGCGTCGCTCCCGTGGAGGGCAACGGCGCCGCCACCGCCCAGCCCGGAGTCGGGCTCGCGGGGCAGGGCGGGGAGAGCGCTGCGGCCCCCCCGGCGGTGCCCCCGCCGCCCCGCCGCGGCCCCCGGCCCGGCCCCGCCGCCGCCCTCACCCATCCTTGCGCCGCCGCTGCCGAGCGCGAAAGAGGGAGGCGGCTCCGCGGCGCCGCCCTTAGCTGCGGCCGCGAGGCCCCGCCGCGGGCTGCCCGCGCCGCGCCTGACCGAAACTCCCGCCCGGCACCGTGCGGGGCCGCCCGGCCCGGCCCGGCCCCAGTTCGATTCCCTCAGCGGGCGGCGGCAGCTCGCTACCGGCGGAGATTCGTCCCTGGTTTCACGTTGCTTAATATTTCTGTGGGAGTTATCGGCCGCGCTAGGGAAGGGAGGCAGGGAGGGCAGCGCTGCCTGCTCGAGGTGCGGCAGCCGCAGGGCGCTTCAGCTTCTCGGAGGAGAGGAGGCACGGCAAGGCGCGAAGGGCGGCGGCGTTCGCTTGGGCTTCCCCAAGTGGCCCTGTGCGGCCCTTCTCGGTAGCGTCAGGCGTCCTTGCAGAGCCCTCCGGGGTGAAGAGAAACGGAGCGTGACTCCCGCATCGGAACAGGCACGGAGCAGTCTTAAAAGGGAGGAGAGCAGGGTGGCAGCGGCCCCGTGCGCGGAGTGGCCTCGGCTGCAGGTCGGGGCGCCCGTCCTTCCTCCACAGTGCTCCTGGAGCTCACCGAGCCCCTCCGTTCCTCTGCATCCTCATCTGATGGATGCAGCAGGCGCCTGCCAAGCTGCTCACAGCTGCAAAAGCAGAAATCTCACGTATGGGGTAGTGAGGGTGAGCAAGGAAGGTACCAAGGAGCTCTGATGGTAGCCGAGCCAGGATTTCCTACGTCCAACTTTAGACATAAATGATTGCGTTGTCCCTGAGTTTTCCAGTGGATCTACACTGGAGTAAAATGCTGTAACAAAAATAAGTATTAATTTTGAAAGCTACTGTTAGCCCATACTGTTAAACTAACCCCTGCAGATGCCAACCAAACAGGCACAGCTGCCTCATTCAGGCAGTCCGCTCCCTGAAACAAAAAGTCATGAACATTCACTTCCCTCTTTGAAATTACTGTGAAGGGGCAGTAATTTGATTTAAATGTATCTTTACTAACACTACCTGTGCTTACAGCTTAAATAGAAAATACTCTGTGTGTGTCTCATCCCAAGTGGTGGGTTACCATGGGTAGGAGAGGGGTGAATCTTTTGAATTCCCTGAGAGCCTGAGTGCAGGTGGAAGAGCTGATCTCTGCTCGGCAGAGCTGCAGGGCAGCCGAGTCACCACAGTGACTCAGGGAACAGTTATGCTGGGGACTTTATTAACTGACCACCTTAGTGAGTGGAGACAAGCTGGCAACAATCAACTGATAACCATCAGGGCAACAAATAAAGGCACTGTGGCGACGAGACTATTTTCATAAGGACCCATCATCATGCAACTGATTGCAATTCAACGTGTACAAAACTTACACAGGTGAATATATGTAACAGAGTGAAAGAGAGAGGAGGAGGGGATAGGAAAAGGGCAATCCACATTCTCGGGGATCCCAACGTCAAAGAATAGCCAGCTTGGCCAGTAGGTGGTGGGCTGACAAAGACACACCTGGGGTGTTGCCTTTATATAGCCTTTCTAACACATGTGCAATACGTTGTTCCAGAAGGTTCTCATTTTCTCTGGCTTGTACCTGCACGGTTAAGCAAGTTCTGTGTCTGGGCAAAAACAGGAGGGAGGGGGAGAAAAACAGGTCATCACTCCACCTCTGCAAGGGCTCGCTCTGCTTCTTCCCCACAGGATGTCCTACTGGAGTTGGTCGAGACATCCTCTTTACCAACAGTTTCTTGTTTGTGAACAATTTGTGACAGTGTGTTTATGTGGGGCTGGTTTTACATTCAATCTGGATAGAATAAATAATCAAAAAACATTAAATAAATTATTAAAGTACTAGAAATCAAAACCCAGAAAAGCCAGCAACAGTTTCAGGAGCAAACCTTACTATTATAAAAAGCACCTCTTTAGAAGATGCAATTCCAATGTGGAGAATGCAGTCGCTGTCTGGTAATTTTAAGAATAGGGGAGTTAATCTTGTAAAAATGCTACCGCTTTGCTTTACAATCTTAAGAATATTAGGCATACTTAAAAGCTGACTAGGAAGGAAATTGATGAATAAATAAAAATGAATGTACTGAAACAATCTGTAGTATTTGGTGCACAAATATTCACTAACACGTTAAGATCTAGGAAAGAGGTGATTTTAAATATAAAACTGCAGGTTTTGCGGTTTCTTTTTAAGCTTTAGTAGGACTTTGGGACACTTCCATTGTGACAGGTTTTCTTCATTTCACAATGTTCTTCAAAATTGGTATTGTTGGTTTGATCTGAAACCAAGGAGAAGTGCTCAGGTTTAGCGTCATTTATTGCAAATACGCTCGCTCAGACATCTCACCCAGTGTTTAATAACACGCAGAGGATATATTTGTATATATAAACCGTTACAACACAGAAAAGCATACAAAAATTATCAAATTAAAATGCTGGTAGTCTAGCTTGCACAGAAGGAACAGAGACACACTGGCTACTTTGACAGCCTTGAACTCCATGACTGGTGCCAACAGAGTGACCCTTCCAAAGCAACCAGAAATTTGTCATTTTCCTAGAATTTAGCAGTAACCAGACTGTTAAAAACAATTGTACAATTTAATTGAAATAGCAAATAAGAATAAAGCCAAGTAAGGCTAGCAACCACGACTTGGTTTGGTAAACTTACATGCATATGTACAGTGGAGCAGCAGCACCCCGAGTCTCTTGAAATATTCTCAGGTTGGAAAATTTGACCTCGATTTCCCAGTCTGTGTTTGCTAACCAGCAGAACGCAGTAGTTCAACACTCTCCAAAGCCTAGGGTGAGTAAGGTTACTATTTCTGAGCAGTTACAACGGGACAGTTAACTTCCTTGGTATTGGGTGCAGGTTATTTACCTTGATGAAGTTCAGGCAACTGCCGTTGGAAACAAGGGCCATTATTTTCCTGCCACCCCGGATCAGCTGGACTCTGACACGTCGCTGGATGGCAGAGCTGGGCTGCTTTACTCCCCCGAGTCTGTTTGATGGAGGAGCAAACCAGACACCGAGCAGCAGTTTCTTCATGTGGGACAGCCCCATGGTTGGTCCCTGCCAGCACCCTGGTACAGATGCGGCCCTGTCCCCGATGCTCCGGACTCTGCGGAGCTGTGCTTGTGCAGGTGGCTACACGACCCTGCTGTCATGGGGGTCCCTCTTCTCCCTGGCTAGGTGTTTTTGCAGTGAAATAATCCCAAATTAGTAACTCTGTTGGGAACAGCCGCCCAGTAGGACTGCTGGCAGCTGGGTGGAAACAGGTTATTGTTGTCGGAGAATGCCAGCACTGTTACATAAGGACTTCTAAAATTAAATGTTTCGGTTAGCCAAGCAGATAAATCCACCCAAAATCCCAGAATTTATCTTAAACCCCCCAGTATAATCTGATCTCCAGCACGCCCTGTGAAATCTGGTTTCTGACGTCCCACAGAGCTGGAAAATGAAAGCCTCAATGGGAGGGCATCAGGCACCGACCTCCCTGCAGTCGCTCCTGGGCTCCCCACTGCTCTTGCCCCACATCCCCGCCACCCCACAGCAGCAGCTCTGCTCCCCTGGCTCACCGGCTGCCGTGCCCTGCACTGTCTGGGGAACTACAGCTCCCGTTGTCCCTGCTGCCATTTTGGGCCCGCTTGACCATGACACACCTGGCTGTAAAATGCTTCCAGGTGTTCAGGTGCTTCACAAAACACCGATGGGTGTAAAACAAATCAGACCTTCTGGCTGCCCCTGTTACTTTTTCCAGGGGAGTAGAGATACACAAGTGTTAGGACCTCCTTCCACAGTGGTATATCTACGGTGTAATGCAAACTGAACTTTTCTGTGTGTTTTTTTTGTGTGTTCTGCCCCCCTAACCCCCAAAGGTAGACCAAGAATGAGGAGCTTCATTTTTGACCCCCTCTCCCTCCAGACCAGGTGCAGTAAGGCCTGGAGTCTGAAGGTTTCTCTGGATAGGATGGGATCCTTTGGGGTTGCTGGGAAGGGTGCAAGGAATAGAAGGAAGTCAGGAAAGAGAGTTGTAACAGGATTTATTTTTGCCTCATCCCAGCCGGTGTGGTGGAGATGAAGGCTGAAAGGCCAGCAAGCTAACTAGTTGCCCAGAAAGAGGATTTTGTTGGAACTGAGACAAGCTTTTTCTATACTTAAAGGCCAATTTTCTGTCCATGCTTCTGTTGCATTGTGAATATATCTGAAACAGAGGGACAATGCATGTCTCAAAGTAAAAATTAGTAATGATATATTAGGTGCTAGTACCTTACACAGTGGCTGAAGCTCATACTTTGTTTGAGACATGTTATGTTAGAAAGCTGCTCAGTTCATGGTGGCCTGATCCATCATCTGAAGGTAATTATAAACTGTGTTGAAAATGATTGTGCCGTTGTCTGCCTAAGGAGATGCTAGCCAAAGAGATAAGTTATCCGTGTTTAAAATTAGGTCTGCAGTCTCATTCATTGCATGCAGACTCAGTGTGTGTATAATCATCACAGCAGCATCAGGCAGAACAGCTGTCACCTCAGGGTCTCCATTAGCGTTTCTGTAATCATTCTGTTTGACAGGAGGTTTGCTGGGCTCTGGTGACACATCTGGGGATGTGGGGTGCCAGCAATACTGACTGGCTAACCTATCAGTCTATGATTGTTTGCTTCACAAACCTCACAAAACTGTGAAACCTTACACTGAATATAATGCCAGCTGCTTGCTTAACTACCTTTTCTGTGCGGTAGATCCAAAAAAAGAACAGTGTTTAAAGTACAGTATGATCTCCTGCTGTGCCTCCTCCCTGGTGGTAGACATGTCTGGACTGCTATGATACTAAGTAAAAAACAACTAAATGGGAGCTGCTTTATCATCAGAAGACGAGTTCAGAGGGCAAAAAAAGAGATGATAAACAGCAGTTTAATCCTCTTACTTGGAATATTGGCCCCTTTTAGCCCACCATAGTCCATCTTACAGGATGCAAAGAAGGCTGTTGTCTTCCCACTGACTTTGTCCTGTAGGAGGTTCATCATATGCCTGTGTGGAGTTGAATGTGACCTCGTGTGTTACATAAAACAGTGTGTGGGTTTTGTCCATGATCCTCTGTTCACCCTTTGTCCGCTGTGTAAGTATGTAGCTGAATCATGTGGCCAAGCAAGCGTTGTTTGGTTGACTTCAACGTAAAACAGGCGAATGTACAACAGTGATTCATCGACAGAATCACAAGAGCTCATCTAATCATTCCCTTGTCAGGGCTACTGCATGCAAGGCTGCATTCAAGTTTTCTTTTTAAACTCAGTAATGCAGAGATGTTGGTTTTGTCATCATTCTTCACCAGAATGAAATAATGCTTAGGATGACTTCTTTGCTTTCAGTGGATCTAATTTCTTTTTAGATACCAGGTGAGTCTGTTTATGCTTGAACCTCATGAAAAAGCAAAATTTTTAAGAACTGTATCACATGTTTAATGTTGTTTTTATTAAGTGTCAAGATGTAAGGGAAGACTTTGCTTCATGCTCTTTGTGTGTGCCATTATTTCAGATAATGATAGCTGATTAGTGAATTGCTACCAAACCCCGTATCATTAGTGTACAGTGAGAAAGTCAGTGTATTTTCACTGATTTATACTGGTTTAACCTATGTTGACAGTTTGGCATTACGTGTTTTCTTGGGTCTGCAAAAACCTTTGTTCCTGAGCAAATTGACTGTAATTTTCCCCTCTTTGTGTGAAACAGCGGTCTGAGAAGGCAGGTTCGCTTTAGAAATTGGTAGCACCGCGGAAACACACAGGCTGGAAGTACAATTAAAGATACATTCTGTTGTCACAGAATGGACGGCAGGACATTATCTTGTGTTCAGCCTGTACTGACTTCAGCTGTGGCCTGCCACATGTTGTTTATATTTCTTTCTCTGCCCTCAAAGGACAAGTTATTTGTTAATTTGTGCCATACTGGTTTGTATTTCAGTGTTTTTATTTCTTAGCTTTTGTTCCCATGCTGATGAAGAAAATAGAGCATAGAAAATAGCAGCATGTGAATGAAATCTCAGGGCACCATCAGAAAGCTTCTTTGTTCCTTCCCCCCCCCCCCCCCCCCCCCCTTATTTTGGAGAGACTGTGAGTCAGGAGTACTGAAACATTTAACTGGCCAGTGACATTAGTGTCCTCACAGTTTTTGAAGAGTGTGTGACACTTCTGCCTCTTCCTAGGGCTGCTTAAAATTTTCAGCTGAGCCATGTCTCTGTACTGGTGTAATAATTCTAAGTTTAGCCTCATACATTTCTGGTGCTTCACAGAAAACTTAGAGATTATTTTCAGCTGGTACTTGTTTATCACTACATTCTCTTATCTCATCTTGCAAGCTGGGATTCTCACATAAGTATCTGGATTCCTTCTTAAATTGGATAGAAGCAGTAATACTGAGGACAAGCCGTTGAGACATTTTTAAGATTAGTAAATACTCTCTGCATCACTGAAGGAAATTGAGTTAAGATGGTAAATCCTTTTTAATAGTTATGATGCTAAAGCCTCTATCTTTGTCTTATATCTGGAATGCAATAGACTGGAGCTCTTAATCAGGAAAGAAGGGCTTACTCTGTGATCACATTAGCAGGTAGCTGATGTCAGCTGCCGAGCAAGAAAGCAGTGGGTGTGTGGGGGCTATTTCTGTACATAGATAGGTGTATAGCAGCAGATTGTGCCTACGTCCTGTCTGATATTTAAGTGTAGAGGGATGCACTGTGTCTAAATGTCAGCCAAGTGCTGGTCCAAGCTTCCTTTCAAGAGTGAGCTGCCCACGCTGAATGTGGATACCAGGAACACATTTCTGCTTGTGCCCCAGAGTTCCCTCCGGGCTGGTCACAGATCCCCGTCTGTGTTCACAAGGGTGGCCAGACTGCACATGAGCACGCTGCAGAGCCCTGTCGTTAACCTGGTCCACCAGTGAGTATCCTGATTTCAGCTTTCCTGGTGCCCTGCAGACACTTTAGTGCAAAGCTCAGTTAGCGAGCAATGTGCAGAGAGTGCACGTGGGTCAGAGGTTTGAGGAGTCAGCTCATGTGCCTTGTCCTCTTCTTTGGCATCATGAGCACAGCTGATGGGTATTCTGAGAAGGCTGATGAGGGCAGAGGGTCTGCAGAAGAGGTGCCAGTGCCTGCGACTCACGTATCTTTTGAGGATGACCCATCCCAGAACCAACCTGCTGTATCCACAGCATGTATGCACCTTGTTGTTTCGGCCTGACAGTCCAGAAAGAGAGGCACTGTAATTCTGTGGGTATGTAATAACCATGGTCTGGTTAGAGTTATCCATGAGTATACAAACAACAGAGGCAGAAAGCTGGACACTCACAAACTGAATTAGTGCTGAAGAAAGGAAACCACTTCCAAATACTTGATTTCTAAGCCTGCTGTGTTTGCTTTCACATCTGTAAAAGGGGGATAATACTATTACTCGGAAGGTATTGTGAGACTTAATACATGTTATTCTTTCTCTGATTATCATACAGAAAAAGAAATTCCAGAGCTGTTTGGAAACAGCACCTCTACCTTTCTTTAAGGCTAGGGTTGAGTACAGATGAGCTCTTCAGTGTGATTTTAGAGCCTGGAGAGACCATCTGATTTTATTTCTTTTTTTCCTTAGCACATAGCTCACATCCTGGCATAATTTCCCCAGAACGTGTAATCCTTAATTCACAGGGAAGCTGGAATGTGCCAGCGGCAGGTGTCTGCTGACAGAATAAATCTGAGCACACGAAGAATTTCTCCCGTAGGTACAGATGCAGTGATGGAGTGGTGAATCCTGCCCGCGATTGGCTGGATCTGCTGCCTCTCACGCTGCCAGGCAGAGCGCTGGTGCCCGGCTGCCCGCTGGACCAGAGGAGCAGATGTGTGTGGAGGGACTGGCTCTCTTCTCAATGGGGAGAAACGCTGCCGTTAGGTTCCTACTGCTTTTGTTGTGTGTGGGATTCGCGGTGCCTGTGGAGCAAGTGATTGCAGCGGCGGATGGCAGGTTGGTAATTGAGTGTATGGACAAATTGTTGGAATTGAGTGCATGTTGTAAATGTTGTAATTTGGTCATTTGTGTTGTGTGGTAGCGGATTCAGTTTAGAATGTTAGGACACAGTTTTAATTTTCTTTTCAGGTTTGAAACCACCTGGAGCTAATACAGAAATGAATTACTTTGAAGCGTATGGTGCGTTAAAAATGTAACTTTAAAACGATTTTAGAAAACATACTAGAAATTATTTTAAAATAGTTTTCTGGGCATATGGCTTGCATCACATTTTAATGACTCTTACTCTGACTTTCCCTAGTCTGTGTAAAAAGAGTTATAAATAGAATAACAGTAAGGGTGTGAAAACTACTCCAAGAAACATAGGTGCTAAAACATTCTACTTACATAGAACAAATATTTGAAGCATGAGTTCAATATTGCAGAGAAGTACTAAACTTATGAAATTACTATATATTTGGATTTATCATTTTTTTAGTGCTATTTCATTCTCTGATGAAACATAAACAGGAAGCCCAAATCAAGGAGTCAAAAGAGAGGACTTTCTAGAGCCAAGCATTACAAATGTGAAAACAGCCTAAACTGTATTAGTTGAATCATGCTCCAAAGTCACTAATAGATCAAATATTCTGATGAAGGTCACAGCTGGCAGTAAAATCTGTGCGTTTAAGACAAGAAGAATATGTGGTGATTTGCTTAAGCTTGTGTTAAGAGATCTGGTAGTCAGTTACTAATAAATACTACAATATGTTTTCATTTAAATAGCTTGCTGTTCTTCTCTGCTAGTTTTCAGGTGTGTTAGTGTCTTCTTAGTATAATTGCACTCTTCTGCAATCAGATCAAAATCTGAGAGAGAACAAGCAGCATTACATTAACTTTATTACAATAAATATTAAGAAATTATGTTGCGATCTTGATATCAGTGAATTGAATGGGGATTTTGCCCTTGCATTCCATGGAGGTGGGATCATGCCTGCACAGTGTTAATCTGCTAGAAGTTCTATGAGCTCAATTTCTTCTTTTATATTAAAAATGAAAGCTTGAGTATGTTGGCATTCTGATCCAGTTCTTATTGGACATCCATTCAAGTGCAGATTGAACCCCAGTACTCAGTACATTGTAAAATAATTATGTAAATCTGTTACCGTGGCAAAAAACACATGAGGCTAGTAAAATATGACACGTAATACTTAAAATTTAAAAACTATAGGAGTCATGGGCTTTGTAGACATTTCTTAATGGTAGAACTTAAATACATATATTTAAAACTTAATAACATTTGATGTTATGATGTTTCTTAGAAGGAACTAGCTTTTGCCCTGAATCTGAGCTCCCAGGTTTACACATTTATAATTTTAATAACTTCATTGAAATTACTTGTGACCAGTGTCCCTGCGACGACAACCAGTTCATTGCTACCTGGACCTCAGCAAGCATTGATCACCTTTCATCATAAATTTGGTTTTAGTGCGTTTGAAAGTTCACATGTTATTTTCCAATTAAATGCTTCATAAATTAATTGAAACTAGTTCAGCAGCCAGTGAGGCAGTCTGCATCTGGACAATATTGTTATTCGAGTGATCATTCTGCAGTAATTGAAATACTGGAGTAGTGTGTATTTTGTCATCTGATGCAGTTTATCAGAGCGGCTATGTGAAGAGTAAAAGGCAGTGTGAATATGGCTTCCCTTAACCTGGTGGCATGAAAACTGTCTGTGGCCTTCACACTCAACGACTGCTGAGTGCCAGGCTTACTCATATGGCTTGTTTGGGTGGATGAAAGACTACTCACGTGAAAGTCTTCAAGGGCTGGAGTCTGTATGAACTTTTTCAGACAAACAAGCCAGACTTGGTTATCTTATGTAGGTGGATAATGTCATCTGATAAGAGGGAATTTACTCTTCTTTATACTTATAATCTTATTTAATTGGGTTTTACATAGTGATTAGTCATCCCAGTGCTTTGTATTAGGGCTAATCCAATTTCATGTGGATTTCTGATATACTTGGTATGGTAAACATATAATATATGGGTGTATCCGGGCTAGTTACTTATGAGTTGGTAAGGAAGAATATCAGTCATCAAATCATATACCATGTGTGCAACTGAATTTCAAGTTTTAGGGTAGAGTGGCTGAAAAAAATTACAAATTTAATAGTCTAGTCTCTAATTCAGTGTGCTAAAAATGATTTGCTGTCATCGATTCGCAGGTCTAACCACTGTTTGCTGATAGTTTTGCAGGCAGTGGAGAAGGCTCTAGGGCTAGCTAGTTTCCTGTCACTTAAACATGTACTTCACTTTTTTATACACAGAAAAGAATACATATTTTTAATTGATTGCTATTTTCCCATTTTTTCTTTCAATGTTTTTGTTCTATGAAACATACTTCAGCTGAGGACAAAAAGGCTTCACTGCCAGACATCACCTGTGAATTCTCCAGCTTGCCTGATTTGGCAGCAGGACCACTGTTGAAGGCCACCTGTTCCTGTCACAGATCACACACTTCTGGGGCACCTCAGGGTTGTGAGTGTCACAGGCAGCTGACAGACCCGATAACGTCCACATTAACTTGTGACTGCTCAGAAACTGGGAGGCGATCCTCCCCTTATGCCACTGATAGACTGTGCCATAGCGATCTGGCTTCAGTAAGACAAAGCAGAGGCTCCAAGCCTTGCCATGACGGAGTTCCCTCTCCTTTCTGTAACGGGGCTGCACGCGCTCTGCAAGAGCAAAGAGGGCAGCCAGCGTTGCTAATAAGCAGAGTAACAAGCAGGAGTACCTGGGGGAAGTTGCTCCACATCCTTGCCTCCGCCTCCACCTGCCTCCCAAGCCATCCGGCTGATCATATTTGTCATGCTGTGGTACTTACCGGTGGCTGCCGGGTTGCTCTCTCCACTTCATTCCTCATGACATTGTGCATATTTCATTAGTGGTGCACACTCATCTATATTTGAGTATCTTCATGCTGAGAGCAGAAACTTGACATTTCGTCTGGAGCAGCATGGCTGCGCGTTGCTGTCATTTTATATGGGAATCAGAGGAGTCCTAACTGCATTGTCGTGAGCTCCCAACCTGCACCCGCAGGCTCTGTGGAGGCTGGTTATAACTGTTCTGCTCAGGTTATAAGCCCATGGGGGCGTTTGCCATGAGTTATGCCTCATACATTTGTTGTATGCTCTCCTCAAGTCTTGATGTTGCCTATCAATTAGCATTCCTCAAGGTGATATAATTGGCATGACCATGGTATTAGTCTTAGCCCAGATGGAAAGCTAAATAATGATTTTTTTTTTTTTTTTTTTTAGTTAACAATTGTGAAAAACAAAAATAACCTTTCCTCTTCCCAGAACAGCATAAAAACCTTTCAAGTGCAGTGAGGAATGAAATGAGCCACACAATTTTACACCAGTCTCTTCTCATCCCAATGTTTTAGTCTGCACACTACAGCATGGTGATTTCCAAACTGGAGTAATGGACTATGAGCTTTTAATTATGTATTTAGGGAGGAGCTAAAATTGCAACTAAGCGTGACTAAATATATAAAGGTACAACTAAATATAACTAAAGTTTGTACAACTAAATAATTGACATTAATTTCCTTTTGGTGTGCCTCATTTTTGTAGCTATTATAATGAAAAGATGCCCCAGAATTGCCCTTTCCAGCCTCAAGGCACATTCTGTCATGAAGGAAGACTAGAAAAGAAAAATAAGGCTGCATCAAGTCAGAAAACCCATGTTCCTGATCGTTAAATAACCTAAGAGAGAGTTTTGCCTGAGTAATAAAACAAGGTTTGGTCCATTTTGGTCATGTCTTTTGCTACCTGTCTGTCAAAATAAGGACTATTTCCACCATTTCTGAAGGCTGGCCACTCTTGGCACAAGACCTCTGAGCTGCTTGGAGACCTCAGCCCAGCACTAACCCTGGCACCAAAGCGGGAGAAGGTGGGACCCGCTCTGAAAGTGCACAGCCTTCTTGAAGTCACTGGGATTTAACAGCTACGACTGAGGAGAAAGTTGGTCTCACTATACGTAAATAAAGCTGCCAGACTGGTTTTAAACAGTGTTGTCTACAATTAAATTTTTGCACATACGATCTTTTTAAGGTTCTTTCAGCTCAGATCGCAGTCGCTGCTGCAGTGCTGCAGAGCTTGGCTGTCTTTTTGTGCTGTGTTACCTTTTCTCTGGAGACCATCTTCTGCTTTATTGCCCTGGCTGCTGAAGAGACCGAGCAGCCTGCCTGATGGTCTGGAGCAAAGCTGCTCATCAGACCTGGTGTTTGTCAGCAAAATGACAAGCTGGAATACAGACTCCGCTTCACTTTTATCTGTTTTGCCTTCTGGGTTGGAGGGGTTTGCAAGGGGACACGAGAGACCTGTTTGTGACAGCAGAGAGTATGCCTGCAAAAGGACATTCTCACTGGAGAGACGCTGATCAGAAGAGGCTCCTGCCCTCCTGAACCTCCAGAGCAAGCAAGACATTGTGTGTGAAATCTGTGCTTTGCTGAAGCTGGTAACATTACCAAGGGTTTCAGGCAAACCAGGTTCAGTGTGATCAAACTCTCTGACTGCCAGAGCTACAAGGGCATGGCAGCAAGCAGGGCAGGCTCTAAGCCATCCCATGTTTCTTCTTTGGTGGTGTTATATTGTTTGAACTCTTATTTGTGTGCCATTAAGGATGCTACAATGAGAATTATGTTGGGATCGCTCCTGCAGTACATCCTGTTGGGTAGCACAGATCCTCCTACCCAGGGAGTCCATCGGGGAGAGGGTTTGCCCAGATGTTCAAGGGCTCCCCAGTGAGGCCAGAGCTTCGACTCTATAATTCAAATACCTTATGGTACAATTTATACATAAACATTGAAAACTGCTTTTACTTGTAGTCCTTATATGCTGGTCTTTGTGTGTATCTTTTCAAGTGTTTTGATTTTGTGGTGGATTGGAAAGGTGGTAAGAAACAAGACAAGACAAGATGGAAGTGTATTTCCATGTGAGGTGGCTATGAGGCAGGTCTGTCCCACCATTGCTTACGACCTGGAAGCACTGTGTGGGCAGAAGCTGGGCAGGGTGTACAGAGTCTCTGGGATGACACTTGGCTGTGAGTGTGGGACTGTCGGTGTGTCCACGGGCTGAGGAGTGCTGACAGCAGGCTTGAGAAGTGGACACATGTCATTGGATCAGTAGATCAATCCACGTAGGGGGCTGCAATCCATGTAGAGGGCAGGAAGGTGTTCCTGTGACTCAAGGAGTGGAGTCTGGGCCTAAGGGAGAGCCTGGTTTCTTGGACTTTGGTTTTATAGGACTTTTGGTGATACATGTGAATCTGCTGGGCTCGATTCTGTAGTTCAGGAAGGCAGATCATACTTACCAGCTGAAGACTTATCCTTAAATCACACCAAAGAAGGAAATCAAAGGCTAAAAATTTCACAAGCCTGATAGTTGTCCCTTGAAATGTGCTTCACTTGTGCCCTACCTTGCAGCTGGCTTCCGTGTGATTTAGGAACAGTTGGAACCATTCAGCTATCTTTAGATGGCTGTAAATCTGGGCTCAAGGCATACTAGCCTCGTGCATTTGCTCTCTTCTGGAGGAATTCAACGTGTTGCTTCTGAAACTCAATGGGGGCTGAGGATGGTGCAGTGCTATCCTTTAGTTCCCCAGCTTGTGGGCTGGAACTGGTTCAGTCTCTAACCAAACCTCATGTCTCATGGAAAGGGACAAGAGGGTTAAAGAAGCCCTTAGACAATATGGTAAGGATATGGGAATGCCTGGTGGGGGTGATCCACCCGAGGAATCTCTGAAAATGAAACATTTTTATCCTGGGTACACTGGCTTTGGGATTAATTTGCCCTGTCCCCGGGACATTAACCAGCCAAGAGTCTGAGCTATATTTGGAAGGTTTTGTTGAATTAAGCAGGAATAGGAGCTCTCCCCAGTATACTTGATGCAGACTTTAAATTCAGATGCTGTACAGTAAACGTTTTTCTCCTCTCTTCTAGTTCACGTGCATTTTCAGATCAAGATTCTCTGCAAAGAAATGGTAAGGCTTTCAGTGGGCTGAATGCCTGGATACTGGCTGTTAGTGTGGCTGCAAAAGATCTTCATTCCCAGATGCTGCTTCTATTGCCATCGGTGACTGTCAAATGTTTTGTTAAAGTATATCCCTCTTTAACAAATACTCTTTAAAGGATTTACCTGGTAAAAATAATAATTTACGGACTGACTCTGAGATGCGGTGAGAATGTGGAAGAAAGAAGTATTAAAGAAAGATTAACTCTTTTTTTTTTTTTTTTTTTTTTTTAAAAAAAAAACCAAACAACACCAAACACCTGAATAAAAAGAGTTAAATGTTTGAAGATGGAGCTGTGAGAGTGTCCATGAAATGACCTGTCATCTGTGAGACTTCATTCTCCTGGAAAACGGTTGGGCTGTCAGGTTATTTGTCACAGCTTCCCGTCTCTGGCCAGTACAAGGAAAGAAATTCCCATCCATAGTTAACACGCTTTTGCCATGCAATTCAACACACCCTTTGACAATAGAGTTTGCTCTGTGAAGAAAGAAGAAGCTTTTGTTAAGTGTATTTAGGATGAATAAATACATGACTGAATGCTCTCTTTTTTGGGCACTGGAGTTCTTCCCAGTAAGGGTGGCAAGAAGTTCAATGAAAAAAAGAGGAACCTTTTTGTACGAGTAAGGTGAAGTAAGCTAGAAAATACATGTATCAAAGGCAATATTAACACCAAGCCAAATATTTTCCAAAAGAAAATCAGGTATTCTGAAGTACACATTTTGTGCAGGCGTAATTATTGTTTTCATAAGAATATTCAAGGTTATGCTTTTATAAGTAATTGCACGTTTTTTTTGTAGGCTAATAATACACTTTCTTCTGCAGGTCGACGTTATGACGGCAGTGTGAAGCCAAAATCTAGTGTAAATCAAGTAGCAATTACACAGGTAATGTTTGAAGGACTAGATCTGTAAAGTTTTTTCATAGCACATTTAGATATTTTCATTTGCATTATAGAATTAAGTAACACATTGTTTACAAGAAACAGCCAACTCTCTAAATCATTGTGATGTGGGTGCTGATTCACCACCTGCAGTACAAGATTATCTTCTGCTTTTCTGAGAAATTAGGTTAGACTTCAGTTGACACCACTGGTGCTGACTGGCAGTGGGTTTTGGTGCAAGGTCTTACTGGAAAATCAAGATCCTATCATCCATATTCTGAACCATGCCATTTGACTGCTGCAGCCAGTATTTTGCTTATATCACTTGGTACTAAAAGAATAGTTGAAGAAAAACTGCCAATTATTTAAATTCAGTGGGAGTTTTTCCAGAGTCCAGCCTGTAGGTCTTGTGAAAAACTGAGCATAAAAGGCTTCCTTACCAAAAACCCGGCAAGTGATGCAATCTCATGTAAATAATCTGTTAATTAAATCTCTCTCATCTCTGCTTCTGAGAAGTCAGCCTTACCATTTATACAAATGACAGTCATAGTCAGTGTTTTCTGCTGGCTGTTTTCTGACCTTGCTTTCAGCTTGTTCCTGTGAGTATTTACTAATTTTAATCCTAAAGCAGTTTTGTGCCATATGTAAGGTCAAGTATCAGTAGGGGTCTTTCAGGGTCTGAGCTGGGAGATATGGTTTGCTAATCTGAACAGGAAAAAAAAAAAAATCTCTCTTTAAGCCAAGACAAAGCTTTGGGGCTTAACCACATCCCTTCTGGAGCCTGGTAGATGCTGTTTATGACTGGGACTCAGAACAACTCTTCTGTTTGTACATGATTTGAACTTGCTTAATCATATGACATGCAAAATAGCCATGCAGACGTTGTATATGTTATATTCTGAGAGGACATATGTGTAGATGGAAAAGACATGTTCCCTGGAAATTTTAGTTTTAAATATGGAAATGACAGATTTTTAAGTCCTTTCTGAGCCCTAACTCACTGTCTCAAATTATATTGCCTGGCAGCCAAATTGTCCTCCTTTTGCTATGAAATTTGTCTTAGAAGGGACAGCATTTATCTAATGTCTACAGATGACATGGAAGCTGCAGTCTCCAGGTTTCATCTTGTGAATGACTGATTTTGCAAAGGCAGGGACCCACACTGAGCCGTCCTGTTCGGCAGCAGGCATTTTGCTGATTTTAAAGCCATCAGGAACCAAACTATCTGCAGGTAGATGTAGACTTGGACATCTTTTTTCATTTGGACAGCTGCATAGTGTGCTTTTAGCATGGTAGGCTGTGTCCTTGGCCAAAACTGAGTCCACTTTACTGTGTTGAATTAATTCTCACAGGCGTCCTAGAGAGTCTTCTGCTGGGCAGAAGAGTGAGCACTTTGTGAGCATCTATATTTGCTTCAACTTTTTATATTGGGCAGCTCTACAGCGTGCTGGGGTGAGCCGGGACCTTGCCAGAAATATGGTTTGCCCCAGTGATACTACTCTAGTAGGATAAATATAACTCATACTGTCTCTCTGGCCAGTTTTGCTGGAGCTAGAGGTCTGTATGGACCCATTCCCATGGTGGGAAAAGGTTAGCCAGGGATTTCTCTGCTTCCTCAGTTCAGTACTGCTGCGGCTGAGAACTGGCTCCACAGATGGTCACCGAGTTCTGGCCTCCTGTATTCCAGTAGGATTGAGAGTAACTCCTGATATACACAACTTCTGATGCTAATCTTTTATGTGGTCAATCAGGTTGTCAGCTACAATTTGAGCCGGAAAGGACAGTGGAAAAAAGCATCCTGGAGGCCGTTCACCCACAGCCACTACAGCCCTCTCAATGTCACGGTTAATGGCAGCCCCTGCATTCTCTTCTGGGCCAAGAGGATCATGATTAAGTTTGAAAACCACACGCAGCTGGATTTGACGGAGAAGACATTTGGTGTCCATGCAACAGTGGATATTGGAGATTCAAACTGCAGTGAAGACAATGCAATGTAAGGTGGCTTTCTACTCTGCTGATGGAACCAGTAGCAAATACCAAGTCTAGTAAATACATACTGAAGGAAACAGATCTTGTATTATGTGGTGTAGAGCCCCAGGGGCCAACTCCTTCCTATAACGTCCTGACATTGCAGGCAGCAGGGCAGCATGGGTTATATACTTTCAGACCAGTCTTTCATGGGGCACATGGATGTACATAGCTGTTTTAGTCCCTTGCAGTGGAGTAGTCAATCCTTGTGACCAGCCAGTTTTGCTCTTTAGTGCCTACGAGGCTGAAGCTGTTGATCTCTTTAGTCTCCATCTGTCTTACATGGCTGCTTCGGAGATTGAGTAGTGTATCCTAGGCTGAACATGGGGGCTTAGGGGCTGGCTGTGCATGACTACTTATTCCTTCATAGGATGTGTGCCAGCAATAACGTAAACCATTGGTACAAGATGCAGATGTGCATTTAGGAACAGAGTTAGGTAGCCCCAAGTCCCAGGATGTCACCTGTGAGTTGCTAGAACCAAAGAGTGAATGCACTACAGGTTTGATGAAAGGTCTCTGAAAACTTGAACTGTATATCCCAGTCTGTCATGAATTTCTTCTGCATGAGCAGCATTTAGCAGCTTTGCTCCTGCTAAACCTGAGTGAGAGCTATATAGTAACCTAACAAGATCTAAAATCCTCCAATCGTGTGACTGTACTAGAGAAGCATATATATTTTTTTTATTTCCTTTGTCATGTACTTGCCCACTTTTCTCCCTCCATGTAGTGTGCTGGCTGGATTCTTTTCTAATACCAGGTCATTGATTCCAGTCTGGTAGGCAAGAGTCTAAAAATTAGGAGATGGATACCTAACTGGCCATGTGCTGAAGGTGAGCACTGAGTCTGCTCCATAAATGGTGTTTAAATCTGTAATGACACACAACAATAAAAATAACATGACCAAACCCAGCAGTTCCACATGTACACCTCAAGGCATTTCCACAGAAAGGAGGTATAACCTCTTTCTGATTATATGTATGTGAAGGATAATCCAAGGTGCACAGAAGTATTAGTGAGGTTATAAGAAAGCTAAAAGCATAATGGAAAAAGAAGCCAGGTTTTCTCCCCATGGCATCATAATATTCAGTAAGACAGTCTGGATTTTACATCATCAGCATTTGAACTAATTCAGCACCATGTTTTGACAGACAGGTAGAGAATGGAATAGCATTATTTTATAATAGGAAAATGGGTAATCTGGGCTCATGAGTCAGGATTAGACTCAGTTTAATTGCCAAATACAAGTCTTGAGTAAGATTTTCAGTCAACCTGCATCTGGCTGTAGCAGAGAAGAAAGGGAAAAACTGGTTTGAATGTTACTCTGTAGTCTCATGTTTAAGGACTGACCTGAATTGTGCCAGTTGATGGCTGACTGCTCGCATGATGCATTGCCACATTTTTCTCACCACAGAAAACTTCTCTCTTCTCCAGCCTTCTTGGTTAAGACAATACTCCGTTGTGGCTTTAGGCCAGGTTTAAAGCTGGTTTATACTGTCTAATCAATGCAAAGTAGCTGGAGCCAGGGAAAAATATTTGACCCCAAACACATATGGATTTACTAGATGAATATAATAAAGTGGGGGGTTTTTATGCACCACCTTCTGGATCAGGCCACTGAGTTGAACACCATATTTTTCTGTGTCTAATCCTCAACTGTCCATGACTTCCCTTTGTAGTAAATCAAGGAATAACTAGATACAGTGTTCTGGCTTATTGGACCAGTGTCAAGGTACAAGAAGAAGTCTAGATCTTGCATAAAATCAGAGGGTTAGTAGTGGGGGTTTTAAATTTTCTTTGACTTTAGATTTGGAAGTCTTTCAGATGCTGCACTATGCTTTGTCGCTAACAGTCTGAAAATGTTATGTCAACACTGAGAATATATTATGGGGGTTTTAAGAGGCAAAATACTCTTAAGCCAGAAAAATGTATGCCACGCAATTAGGCAGTGCTACAATGCATGAATTCCAGAGGTGGTAGAAGGATGGTAGAGTACACATTAGTTTACAATTAACTTGCTAGGGCCATTCAGTTTAGTAAACTTCATGTGCCCAAGCTCACCACAGATGAGCTTTGTGGAGCTACCTCAGTCAGTGTAGTTATATTGCTTTAATGATGCACATGTGTGGAATTTGAACTCAAATGTCATCTGCATTTCTTATGCTCTAGTATCTAAAAAGATGAGAGTAATGTGGTGGTTTACACTTTCTAATGACATACAGAAGTGGTTCATGACTAAGATACGGCTTGAGAAGGAGGACGCAGATCAAATTAACATAATTGTCAACCGGTGTTGGAAGCAGCGGGATTGGAGTATGTTGAAAGTTGAGCATACAGTTCTGATCTTTCTAGATGGTCTAGGCCTCATTCAAATTAATGGCTGAACTACCAGATTTCACTGGGGGAAGTTTTAATCCTTTCAGTTTTTTTTTCTACTGACTTCAAAGGTATACTGTGCAAAAGGCTCCATGTATAACTGTGCTTAATCTTTATGTGCTGCTTTTTTTCCTTAAGATTTCTGAAGTTTTTATCTAGCCTGATGTTACTTGCTTTTTGACCTAGGCTTTCTCTGAAGTTTGGTGACATTGGCAATCTAAAGGGACTTGTTATTAGGTAAGTTTATATGATAAAGAAGATATTACAGGTTTAAAGAAAAGATAAAGATGATAAAGAAAATATTACGTGGTAATATCCATTGTTATACAGTGGCTTGTGTAATTTGTTTTGGGAGAAAACAAATGTGATAGAATGGTTGTTTATCAGACAGCTGCATTTAATGGGTCTGTCATTTTGCACACAAGGTCTGCATTGTTTTATTAAGGCATTTCTTCTATGTTGACTCTTCAGGTCATCTCTTGAGTAGAATCTTCCCATGTCTTAGATTTTTGCTAAACCTTGGTAATTAAGTACAATTCGGCTGGGAATTTCGCTGTGAGAACTGACATTGTGGACTGCTCAGGCATCAGACCGTGACCTACTTTATGTTTGCTTCCTGGCAATCAAAGGAAACAAAATTTCTTGATAAATAGTTTTCCATATATCAGATGGATGTACAATACAGTGTTGCGTATAGTCTTTTTTCAGTCATTTGGGAAAAATCCCTCATGTTTCCTCTCACTGTGTGGGAGAGCAGCAAATTCCTTCAGCTGCAACAATGAAGAAACTCAAATAACTTTCCCGACTCAACAGAGGGAGCTGGAGCTCACACTACTATAAATGGATGAAACTCTCTTAACACCAGTGTGTCTTCTAAGATTATTCAACATGTGAATTTAATAGTTAGAACTTTTAGTTAGACCTGCTTTCTTACTCACCTTTCTTCCCATACACTATTTTCAGATTATTATTAACAACTAGCTATTACCAGCTGTCTGTTCAGAACTGGTTCAGTTTACACAGACTGCAACTTCTTTACAACCACTCCATACAAGCGACGTTTAATGCAACCAGAATATATGCACCAGCAAGTTACTCCTACCACTGTGAACATGTGAGCAGCCTGCAGAGATATGATGCACTCCTCATACCCAGTTCTGCAAATGATCTTTCAAAGCTTTGGGAAGTCACTTTTATTGATTTCCAGGTAATGTCATGGAATTAAGGAAGATGGATCCCGTAGGTAGACTGGTGGGAAATTTTGTACTTCACTGCCAGGAAGGGATGACCTTCCATATACAGTTTACAGGATCTCCATGGAACTTAAAATAGAAATTGAATAAAAATGAAGGCTTAAATTAAATGTGTCTTTCTGTCAAAGAAAATGAAGGGCTGTATAGATTTTCTGCAGTTTCTTGCCTGGGTTTCCCTTTAGCTTGAGGAGTGAGTTTAACTTTCAGTGTTACACCTCTCTGAGCTGGTCTCTCAAACCCTGCATCAATAACAGCATCAGTCACCACGTGTGGGATTCATCTCCCTTAAATTTTCATGCCTAGTATTTTTAACCTTGTGCCCAGTCTGCCTCTAAAGCCACTGGATAATTCCTCTGACTCATCTTAATTCCTTATTTCAAGATGAGATTAATAATTTTCTGAAAATGCACATTTTTCTGCATTTGACAATAAGGAAGCCTAATATGACTGGACTGTGATGTTTTGCTTTTAGTTACCTAAATTACAGAGGATGAAGAGCTGAAAAAGGGAATTGGGGGAAAAGTTGATCCCCCTTTTCTGACTATGTGATAAATGCTAATCTAGTGAAGCAGTCAATTCTCTGAATGCCAATGTGATAATCTTCTTGTTAGAACTGAAGCCACAAATAAAACTCACTGGTATTTGCCATAGTTGAGTGCGACTTGAAGTAGTTTAGCTGATTTGCTGCCATATACTGCAAAGTTCTAGTATTAGGGTAGTCATTTGACAATATTTCCTTGTTTGTCATGTTGAAGTTTATGCAGTTTGAAACAAAGACTCTGGAGATTCTCAACAAATTATATTGGAAATGCACCATTAACTTGAAAGGTACCACGCTTACAACTAAATATGACTGGGCTATCAAGACTGATCATAGAAGATTTTGTTTAAAACACAACCGCAAATCCTTTGGGCAGCAGACTGAAGGGGATTAGAATAACTGGTGGTTCCTAGAAGAGTGACCTGGATAGACTCTGAGTGTTAACTCCTGCTAGTACTGATAGATATGCTTGCGCAATAAGCAGATATTAGATTAAAAATTCTTTCTGGCATCAGGAGCAAATTCATGAAGTTGTTTTTAACCAAGACAGCAATTACTTTATTTAATATGAGCCCTTTTATTCTCTTTGTAGATTCAAGGTTTTAACATTCAAGAAGGACATTTTGCCTATGCAAAGGACTGTGCATCCTTTTTCTCTCCGGCAATACTTATGGGATTGGTTATGTCACTGATTCTGCTGCTGGTTCTTGCCTATGCTCTTCATATGTTGATCCACCTGAAATCTCTTGACAGGCACTATGAATGCAAAGCTTCTCCAGCCTATTTTGCACAGATGAAAGACAATGACATGGGGGATGAGAAAGAGCCACTGAGAAGCAGTGGAAATGAGTCTTATGAACTTAGAAACCAACAATTCTGTAAAATCTATATTTAGCAGTATGCATCTGTCTCAGTGAAACAAGTGGTGTTTTCTTCTGCTGGCACTGTTATAGGTAGCTTGTGCAGATTTTTCACCAACTGCTGAAAGGAAAATTAGGTAACAGACTGTTTAGCTTGTTACTGTCTGTTATTTATTGATAACCATCTCAAAGATGCCTTGGGAAGAAAAATTCCTTTGTGAGTAAGAGATTTCATGTGATGGGAGTTTATTCCTGTAGTGCAAAACCAAAATGCATCTTTTCAACCAGCTTACCAAGTCCTGGAGGGGGAAGCAGTTATGGACCCTTTGAAGTTAAATAAAGATAAAAAAAAACTGAAAAAAAAAAAATCTCTTTGCTTATCTTTCAGAAGACAAGATTTTTCCTGCTTTTGCATTTGCTTCATCCACCCTGCTTTGCGTCCTGACAAAATAGCATCCATTCCTTTCTCAGTATATGTGTTCCTTTCATTTTTCAAATTGCATCCTCCCTTCTTTGTCCTCATAAACTTTTCTTCCTTTGGAGTTTTGGAGCCATATAGGTTGCGTATTATGCACTGCACTGCTGAAATAGCGAGGGCTCTGGTACAGCAGCATCTTGATACTGTTCTCTGTCTAAGATGGAGGATTACTGTAAGATCTAGTGGGAGAAGAGTAGACATCTGGTCAAAGGCTTACCCTTAACTTTCCGGCTCAACTCTATGCCAAAAGACGGATTATAAGCATTATACCCTGTAATTCTAGGTTAATTTCTATCAAATCCCATCAGTCTCCCTTGAGAGTTTTACCTGAGTGGAGATAGCCAGTGCTGTTATAGAAACTATATATAAACAAAGTGGTGGAAGCTCCCCAGCAGTGAAAAGGATACTGCAATATAATTTCCACTACTCCTTCTGACTGTTAAGATACTGTATTCCCACTCATCCTTTCTTCTGTTAGAGTCAAAGTTTGGGAACTCCAAGTTAGCCTGTAATTCAGTCCTGACTTCTAGCAAGGAAGAGCACAGTAATGTACTTACTAACTGTACCACTTTTAGGTCACAGATTTACTAAACAAACACCTTTTAGTTTTTAGATAATGGATCTAATTATTTGCTTGCGGTCTTTGTAAACTATACTGCAGTGCTCTTTAAACACCTTGAGAGATGTTCAAAGATCTCCTGTTTATTATCACAGATGACACACAGACTAGATGTGGAGTCCAAAGCAGATAGTTGATTTAGGAAGGCACTTCAAAGGAAAAAAAAAAATCTTTGAACTGTAACTAGATGTAAGAGACAGGCTTCTAGGGACTTGGCCAGGCTGCTTCTGGGTAGCTACTGCCAAGCTTAATCTGTTTCATAAAGGAAGCGAGCAAAACGATGAATATCTGGGAATGTGAAGAAGGGTAAAATGAGAAGGTGCAAATAAAGCCCACAGTATTCTACATGGAGTGGCAAAACACTCGCTGGCTTGGTCCCCTCTGCTTACACACATCGATGACAGATGTAGGCTGATGCAGTGTTAGGAGTTCAGGATGCCAGTGCTAAACAGGTGATGGTTCCTCAGAGTGGAGAGCAGCGCTGTTGTGCCTGGGATTTGCTTGCCTGTCAGGCAATAAAAACCTGACACTAATCAGTGGTAGCCTGACTGTCAGAATTACCGTCATTCACTGATGTGAAATACCCACTCTGCAGAGCTGTGCATGGTGGCTTTGGGCATGGCAGTGCTCCCTAAACCTCATGTTCTCAGAGGCACGAGTGCACTAGTTCGTCCCACAGAGCTCATTTAACCTTCTGGTTAGCAGCTGATGATGCTGTCAGTATAGTTCTTACCTATCATTTCCTTGCATGTTTTAAAAAGGCAGTATTAGCACCCTTGCTGTAAGAGGTTCTTATAAGACTGATAAATCAGGAATAAGGGAGCTTCCCTCTAATCATATCCCTTGCTCCTCATGTCCTAAACCTCCTTCTGTAGCTGTTTTCCAGCCCCCTATGTTCCCATGCCGTGTCATGGTTTTGAGGATGAGGTCATAACTGCTGGAGACTCAGCACTGCAAATCTCCAGCACGCGTCGGTGCAGAATTGTTGGTGCAGAATTAAAAGATGGGTGGGGCCCTTTCAGCAGGAATGCACTTGAACAAGGGACATTAATTTATACCCACTATTTACAAGGCAAACCACAAGAAAAAGAAAATGCGGATAAAAATTAAAAACCTGTCAACAAAAAAGCCCACCACCTTTTCTTTTTTCATTTTTTTCTAAACCATGACACAACTGATGTTACACCTGGGATCTCTTGGGTAGAGGAGTATAGTTAGTAATTATCTTCTCTCTGCTGGGACTTTTCATGTTGCCATCCTGCCTGGCAGTGACAGACGATTCTACTCTGCCAGGTATGCTCAGTGTCATATTTCTACTCAGAGGCCAGAAAGAGTTAAAAAGGATAAATACACTAACTGAAATTAGGAAATTCAGCGTCCAGTCATAGGGCTGGAATTATAAACCATACGTTTGTAAAGAGTTAATGATGCCTTAGTAGAAAAAACACCACAGGAAAAAAATCATCATCATCACAGTTTCTGTCTCCTTGTGCCACATATAAAAGCAAGCACCCATGGTTGAAAAAGACAAAATGTGGATTTTTTCATTCCTGGTAGCTCTGTGCTTTCTGTGAGCCAAACGCTCCTTATCAAATGCACTTTTTTGAAACAACAGAGACATTCCATTGCTCTGATCCTGAAACAACAAAATTCAAGTTAAAATGATTCTTGCTGCAAAAATAAACTACGTTGGCACTAAGAGACTCATTAATAAAATATAAGCTTTTTTACACAGTCCACGTTCTGCATAATTCCATTGCTGCACGAGAACACAGCAGCCTTTTCAACATATATATGTTCATTCAAACAAAAGCCTCATAATCATCTTTTCAAAACTCATTCACTGTTTTAAATTCAGGGCCCCATCCACTCTCACTCAAAGTCAAGGCAAGGGTCTCATTTCCTTTAACTGAAACAGCATAAATTTAGCAAACTGTGCAGCTCTCACTGTGCAATGATAACACTGAACTGAATAAATACATTTGTTTCTCATACATTTCAGCTGCTGTAGTTAAAATTTTATATAATTGCTTCTTTCCTTCAAGTTTTTAAGATGGTGGCATTTCCCTTCCCACCTTTAAACATTGTTTCTTGCTGTAGCAGTACTGATATTTCTGGCAGATTTTTATTTATTTATTTTTTAAATTGAGGACTTCCAGAAAGCTGGATGCAACCTTTGGTTTCAGAAACTGTTCCCAGGAGCACAAGAAGGCCTGTTTGGGAAAATGGTAGCCTGGCACAAAGGGAAATAGCCACTTCAGTCCTGAAAAGCTGCATCTGACCATGAGTAACAAAGAACCATATCTTTAGCTGCTGTTGCAGCTTACTTAAATGCACAAAAAATAGAGTTGGTGGAAGAACAATTCCCATGGGATAATCTTAACTCAGCATCATCCTGAGAAGATCTTTCAATATGCAACACCAGGGCTTTCAGCTAGCATTCAAGCTACCATTACTGATTCTCTGCATTGTATCTTATCTTAGTAGTTCAGGAAGTAGCAAATCAATCTTCAGTTCTTTCCACGTGGTCCATTGTTCATCTTACCCTCTGATGTTTACATTTTTCAGAATGGGTCTGTTCTTCACCATTACTTGAATAACGCTTAAGTTTTTTTCCATGCCAGTAAGAATTGTGATATGGCATTTAACTGCTATATGCTAGATCTTAAATCTGATTCAATGGTTCCTAGCTCACTCCTTAATTTGCTGTAACATTACCGGCTATATTTGATGTTACAGAGCAAAGCTCCAAAACTACCTTTAGAGCTATGCAAACCCTGTTAACACAAATCATATTCATTGTAATAAAATTTACATTAGAAGTTAAAATTTGCCCCAGCAGAAGCAGCGCATCTTGCATGAAGCCACTTTGGGGTGCCATGCTGTGTGGTCTTCTGAGCTTGGTCTGCTTGCAGTAATAGAGTCAAGAGAGGTGAGCACAGACTGAACAGCCAGTTTGGGGTTCATCATCAAGTCAGCAGGCACACCGTCTGAGAGAACTCTGTCCCTGCCCTGAAATAGTGCTGCTCTCTGTCTTTCTGCCTGTGCAGGTAAAGCCTCTTTGTGGAGACAAAGCATTTTATTAAGGAAGAATTTACATCGCCTAGAGGAGAGTGAGCCAAGTAACCCACCTAAGGGATCTCAAACTTTGCAGTAGCAGTACATGCTGCAAATAGTTCCAATAAATGTGATTTTCTGTGTGTGTAGCATTTCCATGGGTAATATCGATGTATTTGCAGCTGCTTCTGAACAACAAAGCAGCAGTTGAGACAGGAGGACAGCTATGCCAGTAATCAGCTTTTCCAGAAAGACGGCTGTCAACACAGGTTCATACTCTGCTGAAAACTCTATTTTCCATGACAATTAGTTCTTAGCCTTCATGGAAACTTACATGAAAGCTAGGAAATAAGGTTCCTGTGGTAGAGTTTTAGATACGGGCTTAACCTCAGAGGAACACTCTGTTAATAATGAAGCCATTCATGAGATAAGAAACCAGAAGTGCTAAACCTTGTATGTGTACTTTTGCACTTCTATTCCTTCAAGCTGATGTCTTATCATTTATCAGAAAATGAAAGTTGTTTCTTCTGAGTCAGTAGTGTAAATTTGCTTGAGACTCATGTAAATAGCGAAGAATAACAGAGAGATTCAATTCCTGCAAATTTTGGAACAGTCTTCCTGAACTTTTTGCATCTACCTAATTCTGAATGTTTTTTCTGGATAAGTTTTATAATTTCAGTACATCAGCATGCCCTATGTGAGCTACCTAAAGATTTGAATTGGTTATTGCAAATTATTTGTGTGTTTGTAGGTAAGTACTGCTGTTTGGGAACATAAAGGAATATGGATTTAGGATGGAAACTCACACAGATGTCTGCATACGGCTCTTTTCTCTATTAATTTACCTGCTTTATAACCCTCTCCACTTACATATGGCAGAACTTTCTTCATCTTAATACCATGATTGGATGATCTATTTTCTGAACTGATTTATCAGCGTTCATAATCAAAGTCATTACTCCATTTGTTTCATTAAATCCTACTGTATGAGGCAGGGACAGATTTTTCTGTCTTGCACTCAAAGGTCACCCTTGGAACTATAAGCTGCATCATTGCTCCAGGCTGGGAGAAGGAGAGGCAGCCTGGCTGTGAGCCTGGGCCGCCTGCCCGCCCGAGGCACCCCCACCAGCGCACTGCTCGGGGTCTGCTCCATCTCAGATGGGTGAGCTGATGGGTGATGCAACCACCGCTAGCGACTGCTCTGAGGCAAACTCCTGCACTTCCAGCACTTAGGCGTTCTCTTGTAAAAGTAAGTTTTCCAAACAAAGGTCTTTTTTTCAATGCATCTTAATGAGCTTTTGCATGTACAGAGCATTTTATTAACACCAGCTACTTGATCGCTGCAGCCTTTCAGCTTACTCTCTTTGGGAAAGGCAGTCTCCTGCCTTTAGCTTCGAGATTAAGTGGATTGATCAGAGCTGCAGAAAGAGCAGCAACACATCCCATGCTGTCTTGGGCGATCAAGTTGCCTCTCAGATGCCCAGGAGCCAAGCTAGCTACCCAGAGAGGCAGGAGGTTTAGCTCAGGTCCTCAGAGGCCATCGGTGTCAGCTGGATCCTTTCCTCTCTTCCACATTCTTGCCAGTACCATCATATGATCAAGCATCCTCTTGAGAAAAACAGGTTTTCTGTCATTCCTACATGTCTGCAGTGGAAGGCATTTATTATCTCTCTTCTCTGACCAAAAAAAAAAAAAAAAAAGTGCAAGATTTTCAGCCCTAGACATGATTTCTCATTGTTTTCTTCCAGTTAAAGCTAGTTTTCCCAGTGAAAAGGGCACAGAAGAGGGCCCAGCTCCACCTTAGCAGGAGTAGCACCACCACAGATTTTATTTAAGAAGTGATGAGGCAGGGGCAGCTTTCTCTGTCTTACATGCAAGCAGCGCAAGGCAGCTGGGTTTTTGTCAGGCTCCGGTGGGATGCTCTGGATGTCTGTAAAGTGGTTTGGAGGCGATCCTGGTTCCCAGGAAGTGGTGTGGTGTGATGGGCTGTGAGAGGACAGAGGGCTGGGGAAGAGAGGTGGGGACCTGGGTAGGATGAGGGACTGTGGGGAGGATCAGTGAGGGCATCAGCCATTTTCTACTGCTTTGCAAGTGTTTGCCCCTCATTTCTCCAGGGCAGGGCAGGCTGTCTACTTGCTCTGAACAGCAGCTTTCTGCAGTCGGAAACTCACCAAGCTCTTATCCTTGAAGTTACAGCATTTTTTCTTATCAAGAATGAGCAGGTTTTTCACTCCCAGCTTCAGTTTTCCATCACAAAATATTAATCAAGGCTCTTCAAAAAACTGAAAAGCTTTGTTCCAGTTGCAACTGTAACTTCAAAAATGTGAAGCCTAAGAGAAAGAGACAGTTTTATCCTCAATCCTTGAAAATCCCACATTCAACCAGTCTGAAACCACAGTCTGTGAAATGAGGTATGGAGTCATCACAAATCTTGCCCCTAATCATGGAACGTGGAACAGAGGTTCATAGCCCTAAGTCTGAGCACTAAACAAAAATAGCTGTGCTCCAGTGCCCACATCCCTGCTGGAAAAGTGATGGCTCTGTGAATTATAGCCGCAATATGCTGTCCTTGTTGTATTTTACCTTATACAGAAATATTTCTCCAATAGTACGGTTGCTTTTCAGAGTAAAGAAACTATGAAACTAAAAAAGACAGACACTCAGGCCCAAGGGAGAGCAGACAGAAAAGAAGAAAAAGTGGAAATGGTGAAGAACCTAAATTCAGGAACAGCATCGAATGTCCTCTAACCTAGAGATGTGTTGCTCTGCAAGACATCTCTAAAAATGCCTTGTGCTGGTTACGTTTGTCCTGTAGAGGATAGTATGTCCTTGGAGAAATCCTTTCAGGTCTGTCTTTCCTTTTTAGGTATGGGTGGAAATCCTTAAACCTATTCCCAAAGAAGCATACCCTCAGTATTAACATTCTTTAATTAAAATGTGCTTCTGTTACATTTGGCTTGAGGTGACTTATCTCCGTGCACAATAAAAGAAAGAATTTTAAAGCCAGCTGTTCATCTTGTGGATCCCTTTTGTTACCGTGGCTGTTGCCTGTAGTGCCAACCAGGAATTTTTAAGGGTTGAAATGTTTTATATAAAAAAATATAATAAAACCGAGACTCTGCCATAAACACTTGAGACCTTTGTCCCCAGGACATGCCATGCAGCCTCTTAAATTTTTCAAGAACTCCACAGTGAAAATTAAAAAGATGCAGAATTACACATATAATCTTGCTGTGGCACTGGGAAGATTAATGGACCACTGAGATAGCGGAAGTGATAGTGTAAACCTCTCTGACGGCAGATTTTTCATGTAATTAAAGTGATCAGGAAAACAGCTCTGAAAATCTGCCTAGTGAATTATGTGAAACCTTTGTAGGAGTTTGTGTGGAAGTAGCTGGAGCATCATACCCAAGTAGTGTCTGAATACATATTTAGCTATGTTTCTTTGGCTGGCCGCTAGAAAGTCATTTCTAGGCTATGTCATAATTCACTTTTTTGTTGTTTGTTCTACAGAGGGGGCAGCTGCGGTGGCTGTGAGCTGGCTGTGCCGCCTTGGCAGCCGGTTTTTGCGTTGATTTGGAGCCGGACAGCCACCTGGTGAACGCCTCTGGCCATTGCAGCTCCCGCCCCGTGGGTGTCGGTGCAGGTGGGGAAATGGAAACAGAACCGTTCCCCCATGTTTCTCTTCCCGGATAATCAGGCCACGTTATATGACCACAGTCACCCTGTTAGAAGGTATTTGTCATTTTATATGTTGACATATTATGGAATATCATAGAATCACAGAACGGTTAGGGTTGGAAGGGACCTTAAGGATCATCCAGTCCCAACCCCCCTGCCCTGGGCAGGGCCACCTTCCACCAGCCCAGGTTGCCCAAAGCCCCGTCCAACCTGGCCTTGAGCCCTTCCAGGGAGGGGGCAGCCACAGCTTCTCTGGGAAACCTGTGCCAGGGCCTCACCACCCTCACAGGGAAGAACTTCTTCCTTACATCTAACCTAAATCTCCGCTCTTTCAGTTTAAAACCGTTACCCCTCATCCTATCCCCACACCCCCTGATGACGAGTCCCTCCACCCGTTCCCGCAGCCCCTTTCAGCCCTGGGGGGCCGCTCTAAGGTCTCCCCGGAGCCTTCTCTCCTCCAGCTGAACCCCCCAACTCTCCCAGCCTGTCCTCACAGGGGTGCTCCAGCCCCCCCAGCATCTCCGTGGCCTCCTCTGGCCCCACTCCAGCAGGTCCGTGTCCTTCTGCTGTTGGTGCCCCAGAGCTGGACCCAGCACTGCAGGGGGGTCTCACGAGAGCAGAGTAGAGGGGGAGAATCCCCCCCTCGCCCTGTGCCCACACTGCTCTGGGTGCAGCCCAGCACATGGTTGGCTTTCTGGGCTGTGAGCACACATTGCTGGCTCATGTCTAGCTTTTCATCCACCAACACCCCCAAGTCCTTCTCCTCAGGGCCGCTCTCCATCCACTCATTGCCCAGCTTGTGTCTGTGCTTGGGATTGCCCCGACCCATGGGCAGGACCTTGCACTTGGCCCTGTTGAACTCCATGATGTTTGCACATCCCACCTCTCCAGCCCGTGCAGGTCCCTCCAGCGTGTCAACCCCACCACACAGCTCGGGTCGTTGGCAGACATTCTGAGGGAATAATATATGACCTATCACTAAGGCACTTAATTTTCCAACTACTGCAGGAGTCTACCCAGGTACACGAACGGCACCTGAACAAGCTGTTAGAAAGACATAAAGACAAGTACAGGAGTGAGCTGCAGATGTCAGCCTGCATCTTGCAAGCTGTTCCAGGCAGAGGCAGTCTGCTGTCTCTGTAATCCCACTAAAATCAGAAGGTTACACATTCAGGAAGCTGCAAATCATTTATGCAAACAGATTACATCCTACCAGAGAATACTGCGATGCTGTCAGTTTCAGTGGTGACTGATTTCAGCAGGAACCCTCACTTTACATGCAAGGGGTGAGGGATCTGGACTTGGATCTGGGATCTCACTAATTTTGTGTCTCTACTTCCAAACCCAGAAGTGAGTTGATGGTTGCAATTACTAATTAATGTTTTGTGGTCCTTTAGGAAGCCTAATGTCCAAACTGTTCTGAATTACTAAAGTGTCATTGCTTCCAGGACATGCTAAAAAAGTCACTGGGAATTTCAAAGGAAACCCAGGTAATGTTTCTGAGCTGATTTATGGAGAATGGAAACCCTCACCTGCTGCTGCTGAAGACGTGCTGGATGGCTGTGCCTGGTGCAGGAGAGCAGCTACAGTGCTGAAGAACACACAGTGGTACACCATGAAGACCAACCTCTCTCCAAAGGCCCCTCTAAGAGGGAGGGTTGGACCTCAGCTCCAACCTAATGCGACCAGTCTCACCTAATTCTGTGTGGCCCGTCCCCCTCTGCCCCAGCTCTCCAGTAGGAGACCTGAGACCCATGAAAGGCCACCATGTGCCACCTCCACTCATGGGGAGACAAATGGTAGGGGCTCTGTGCAGAGACCCATCTGAGTTTTTTTAGCATGATATGAGCTGGAACAAGCGAAGTGCCATGGCCAGGGCACAGTGAGGGCTGCTCCCTAAGGGTCAGGGAGATGTCCCTCTTGCCCTGAGCATGGCAAGGAGGGACTGAGGGCCTGGGCTGGGCTGAAATGGGGCCCACCCTGGAAAATGGGCAGGGGTGGGGGAGACTTATCTCAGGGACCTGAGGGCCCATTAGTATCCATGAGGACTCTGACAGCTCTCTCCTGATCTCATGTTGTTTTCTGAAGAGTTCACTTTCTTCCTACCTTTATACCTGAAGGGAGCAACATCTTCAATTCTCTGCCATTAATAAATGCACAGAAAGATCAGGGCTAATCAACACCTGAGTCTGCTTAGCCCTTTTTGATCTCCCTAAGATTCTCATGATGCAGGGACCTTCACTGCTGTCTTAAATACTACGGATATTTATCAGGTCATACATTTTATCAGACATCCTTGAATTTCCAATAAATTAAATAAAAAGTCAGGAAACACTACTGAATTGTTAGACTAGCTCTAGCTATCTAGGAGCTTTGCTTTATGAGAGCAATTATAGAACAATCTGAAATTAATTCTAATAGATGAAGCTCAAATAAATTATGTTGCTATTGACCCTTTACATCCAATGAGCTGGAAAAGTGGCGTCCCTCTTGTGTTAAAATTTTACAAACAAAGCAACTTCATTAGATCAATTAGTTTGCATATATATGTTAACAAAAAGACTTCACTGTCAGGGAGGAAAAATTAATCTGAAAAATAATTCCCAAATTCAAGACTCTTAATTTGTGGATTGCTTCTCTGACATCAGTTTATCTAAACTTCATCTAGATTTATTTTTCTCTTCTTAGCTAGGGGCATTTTTTATTCTTCTTAACCAGCTTGCCACATAACATGTATTACCAGCAGAGCTCACATAAACTCCGAGCGCTGAGATTTATAAAGCCTCTCACATTACAAATTAACAGGATAATTCCAAAAGATTTAATGTACTCAGGGCTACAACCTTTGCAAATCAGCAACACCCCACGCCAGACAGCCCATGGCATGTTCTGCTGCTTTTAAAACCCTCTGCGTGATGAAGCCACCCTGGTGCTTGGTGGCTGTGCAAGGGACTGGGGTATGTTCTTGCTAGTGTGAAGTGCTAAGACTTGGACAACCAGCCGAAGCCAGAGTTGACCTATAGATGAATCCTGTATATTTTCTAACTGATAACCCTTGTGCTAATAGGTATTATACTAAGTTATAACAAACCACCTATTCTGCTGTAAGAAGTGGAAGTACTGAAGCCTGAGCAACAGGCCCTGAGCCAAAGCTGCTAACTCAGTATGTAGTCATTAGTGAAATATGTATGCTCATTAATGGAAGATGTAGCTTAGATATCATATACTCATTACTGGTGATGGATGAAATGAAAACATGTCTATCCTGGATGTATCTCTCTTCTTCTCTGTGCAGGGGTAAGTTAACAAAGCCGTGAAGCCAGCTGTCCGGCCTTGGGACAGACGTATGGCCTTGTTTCAAAAAGAACATAAATAAATGAGATAAGGAGGGAAACTCCCTGAGCTTCTTCCTTGAGCCCTGGCCAAGCTCTGGGGGAATCTAATGTGAGAGTGAAACCAGATGTTCTGCTCAAAAAAAAAGGTGTCAACTATTCTGGCTTGTTGCTTTTTAGTATACAAGGCTGGACCCGCTCACAGCGACTTTGGCAGCCTCACCTACGGGTGGAGGCACCGCGCAGGATTTCCCCATTGCCGGGACAGGCTCTGCAAACCCTCGCTGTGACCGGGGCTGCCCAGCCACTGCGGGGCTGGGTGATGGTAACGTGTGCAAGTGGTGATGGATCTTTCTTAATCACTATTCTCTCTCTCAGGTAGTCATGATGTGATACATTACCCTGTATTCTCCTATTTGTTTAAGTGCACTGTTCTGTCTTTCCTTACTGTATGTTTTCTGTATTATTCTGTTACATTATTTAGTTATTTGGAGTAAAATACGCCTGCTCTTTTCACTCTGGTGTCTGAGTTTAATTGATATCGCTCATCAGCAAAACACTGTGCAATGCACACTGCACTGTGAAGTATACTAATAGCACCACCATTACGAGTACAACCACAGTGATCTTCTAGACTTAACATTTCTTCTCAATAACCTGAGAAAATGCCTCTTGTGGAACCACTGATCTGTGGAGCCAGCAACTACACAACCCCCCAGCTGCTCTCTGATGCCTATCTGCGAGGGTGTGCTGTTGGTGAATGTCACGTAATTTTGGTTAAAGACAATAATGTTGTCTTAGCACATGTCGCAGCTGTGTGGTCCTCAGGAAAGCTGAGGTTCAAGTACTAGGGAAATGCAGAATGGGATTGCTGAAGTTGTAGTGTTAATACACTCCTTTCTGTGGTCATATGCAGGAGCATAGGAAAATAGATGCCCTAGAGAAGAAGAAATCCCACTAGGACTATTAATCTGGATGATATATTCCCTATATAAGTATAAAGTGCTATGTTCTTCCATGGCAAAATCTGAGAGAGTTTGTAAAATCATTCCATTTCATGTTTGTATATCAGTCTTGAGACTCCAGAGTGCCAATATCTCCTTACACATGTCTTGTAATCAATTTGGTTACTGAGGGAGCCAAATTATCACTTCAAACAGATATTGTCCAGTCAAAAATTTCTAGGGCTCCTCCCCATGCTGCTGTGCTCAATATATATATATATTAAAGTCTCAACATAATCCAGTCAAAGCTTATTTTCTATCATACTAAAATCCTGATTCCTCAGAGCGTAGGTATGTAGAAGTTTTCTGCATGTTTCACAGAACAGCAGCAGTCATAAAAAAGTTCTGTTAGGTGCTAATTTTGTCTTCCAAGTAACGTATTCTGATAAATTTTCTCTTTAATATCCAATAATAAGTAGACCTTAGCAGAAAACTAGCTGGACTGGGGCCAGTGGATAATCATGCCAAAACTGTGACAAATGATATCTAAAATTAACAGGTATTATTTCACTTCCTTATTCTGGAGACAGATCATTCTTTACTCATTTGCAATATCAAAATTCAGTAAAACACTGTATAATATGAAGAGGATCCTAAAGTTTCAAAAATAATGGGTTTTCTTTGTTTGTTTGTTTGTTTTCTTTCAGGCAGTTTTTATACTAATGAGTATGTCTCAGCAATACTTGAGGCTTTGTCATGTCACTTGGGTGAAGGTGGTGGTTGTAGGTAGACAGCCATCTTTCTGTGGCGGACAGATGTACCTCTGATAACTCCTCACAGGTGGTTTTAAATACGGTAATCATCTCCCTTGGCTGGGTCAAGGCTGAAAACACGAGACTTAAAAGACCTGTGGCACTTTCACTGGTGAAGCTGTTGTCTCTGGAGCTGGCGGGAGATACTTTCCTCAAAAAGCATTCGATTTCAATACCTTTTCCACAACCTCTGCCTGAATCCACTCTTACTTGCAACCTGATACTGGGAAGATAAAGCCATCAGGAAAAAAGATAGCATTGGTAGTTTTCACCCAGGCATTCAGATGCTTAGAGTCGTTTATTCATAACAAGGGAAGAGCAAGACCTGGATGAATATCTCCTATGATCTTTCTCAAGCTTTATCATTTTTTATCTTTTCATCTTTTTAGCAGTTACAGGGAGACTGGGATCCCTTTTCAGGTTTTTTATTGCATCTTCAGTCATGTAAAAGCCTGCTCAGCTGTTCTCCTTTCACCCAGGATAACAGGACTGGTCAAGTGCGAGAGCATGAAGTCTTGCTCAGATATATGCAGGAGGCTTTTCAGTATGAACTGCTCTTCAAAGAATCTTACAGCCAAACTGTAGCAATAATGATTTCTTCAAAGCAGGAAAATTCCCTGCAAAGCCAATTTTCTTCTTTCAAACAAGGAAATAAATAAATAATGGTAAACGTGTGGTGGTTTTTTTTTTTTTTTTTGGTTCACAACTGTTTTTACATTGTCTTCCTAGGCCCCAGTAATTTAAGCTTGAAAAAAAGAGAATTTGTTGTAAGTTAGTATACAAGAGTAGATTTGCTATGGTGTTTTTTGAGGTTTCCAGAAAATATACATTCCTTGAGTGGATGATGTGTCTGGTAAAATATTACATTCTCTGCCCACCATTGCATTTTCTCTATAACACAGCTATATAATTTTTTATATGTTAATGAAAATGCTGCTGATACTAACATTGGAAATTCAGACACACTACCGTTTTCTCTGAAGACTGTAATTTATTGATTATTTTTAGGACACTTTCACTTCGTTTTTTCTTAACTCTGAATGTAGAAACTTCCAAGACACAAACAAGAACTCTGCCACAGAAACAATACAATTTCTCTCTTCTGACTGATCAAATCAGAGACAGGGCAGGAACTGACCTTGGCTTTAATCTGTGAAAAGTGAGATCAGTTATGGAAATTTATCTATTTGTATTCCCTTGGAGTCCTTCAGAGGTGCCATGGGGAATCATGTCCCCATTATGCTGTACACTGCATTAACACCAAGTAAAAGATAGTACATGTCAATTAGAAGGTCAGTTACCTTCTACAGTCTGAGTCTTTTGTCCCTGTCCAGAAGTGATTATATTGACTAATTTGTCCCTCTCTGTGTCCAAATGACTGTCTTCAGGGATGAATTACTCATTGTCTTGCTTTGCTCCATGTTTCAGAGAAGGAAACCTGCCCAGAGTGCTAAAATTGCCTTCCATCCACCCTCCTTTGGGGCAGAATGGGAACCAGCATGTGTGGCCTGAGGGACAGACCAGGGATGAGAAGTGGACAAAGCAAATGGGAGTTGTGGAGCTTCAAGATGGCTTATGATTAACCTCCAGAAGCTGATCTGAGAGCCACCCTCTCCTGATAGAGCCACCAAGTAAGGGATGAACACCTCCCATAGCCCAAGGGGATTAAAATACATCCCTTTGTGAACACAGAGGAGGCTCCTCTAACTGTTGAAACACTTGAGAACATCGGCTGGTCAGCCTCTGCTTGTGTGCTAAAGCAAGACTTCTGGAAAAAAAGTAGGCAGTGTCTAAGTATTTCAACAGAAGATGGAGTTATTTCTAGACTAAGCTTTTCAGTCCAGCACACTGGGAAAAAAAAAAAAAAAAAAGGCATGAAGAAATCTGAGTGGTAAAGTGTTTTGAGCCTATCTTGTACCTGCAGTGTTCATTACACCCTTGCTGTAGCTTCTTGTAGCCAACAGATTTTAAAAAGTTTGTTTTCACATACCAGCTTTGTCTGTTTCTATCTGATAGGTGTTCATGCTTATCAAATGTCACAGTCACTTTTAACCTGCCCAAAGGCACTCTAGATAGGAATGTCAGTTTTATTCTGAAAAAAACTGCATAGGAACCTGGGTTTATGTACCTTTCCTTCTAACAGATGGGCAGCAGGAGCGTGTGCATTGAGGGAAGAAAACACCACTGTGAACTGGGGATACACAGAGAAAGAGGTGGCAAGTTCCTGCTTGGTACAATGGGTTAAAACTCTACCTGGCCATTCTAATACTATTATCTAGGTCCTTTGAGTCACCAGATGGGAGACAGGGGAGAAATGAACTCAGGAGAGCATCAAAAATGATTGTGTGTCCTTCATTCCCTGCCCAGGCAAAACCTGCTGCCACCCCATTCTTGACTTGACACAGTCCTAGATTTTTCCTCTGCCACAGTAACTGTTGGATCCACTGTTAGGAAAAACCCAAACAAAGCCTATACTGCCTTATAAAGAGACTTTACTTGACTGTGCATAACACCTCGGTCTGTTGAGTCAGATTCTCAGCTGGCATGTAATCAGTTTTAGATGATGCATGTGCTGCTTTGCCTTATTTATTCTCACCACTTCTGGCCACATACTCATTTAAAATACAGGAGTCTAACTGAAATACTGGAAAAGCCAGTATGGATTTCTCAAGAGATTTAGTGGGCTTTGGAGTTGGCATGAGTGGGCCAGAACAGTGGTCTGTTTTCCCCCCATCCATCAGTGGCGGATAACAAGGAATTCTGGGATTAGATGAAACTTGGGGTCACCCCCTGCATTCTGTGCCGTGCAGTATGTCTGAGGGGAGTCCTGCCCGACCGCCCGCGGAGGCACAGCCTGGGCCCTGTGGCAGGAAGAGGAGCCTCTTGCTCCGTGTTTGATTCTCTCTGCCCATCTCATTCCCTCTCTTTACTTGTTCAGCTTGGTTTCCTGTGGTATGATCTTGCCCTTCTGACTGTCAGTCTAGAAGACTGACATCTGCCTTGTGCAGAACAGCTCCCTTAATTAGCCCCAGGAGCATCCTGCTTGTGGTCTTTTCCCCTTTTCTGTCTCCTGCCATGCAGACGGCTAGTGAAGAGCCTTCCCTCTGATGATTTTCGCTTGTGCCCTTGCCATAGGATTCGTACCTGACGTTTTCCATAGCTGCTTACCAGTGACACTTGAGTAACTCAAAGCCCACCCTTTGGTGGACAACAAGGAATTTTCTCCCATCTGCCTCCTGCTCTCTTCCCCCTCCTTTTTTTCCTTCCAAACTTTTTTGGACTCTGAGAGATTTTATACTTAACAAGCCTGAGCGCTGCTGCTCTCTGCCCTTCCATAGAGTCATTCCTTGGGGTCTGCACTTCCCCTCTTTGTTCCTTGTGGTTGTCAGATGTGATTTCCCATGGTTCCTTACAGACATGATGCAAAGCAAAGGAGCAATCATAAGCCTCAGGCGTTCTTCCTCTTTGAGAAGAGGGTCAGGTCAAGGCTAGCTGTGATGAATGTTGCCAGTCTGATGAAGGCAATCCATTTAATAAGGGGATGCAGATGCTTGGGGAGAAGACAGCTCTTCTACAATCCCAACTTGATACAATTAAAGATGTGGAAAATCTTTTTCCTCCTCATATCCTGAAAACCTTGTGGCAGATGACTGCGTCTCACTGGATAAGAGATTAAACGAGGCTATTGTATGAGAGAAAATGTCTAGAGTATGGCAATGAAAATTACCCAGTGCCTGGGGAGGAGAAACCACATGAGGAGAACTTTAAAAAGACCAGAACTATTTAGTATGGAAAGGCAAACAGGAGGAAGAAATATGATAGTGTGACATACTTTATTGGAGGATGTAAAGGCAGCCAAACAAGGGATATTTTCTCAGATAAACCCCTTGATCTACGGACATGGGGTCACTTCACAGCATATAAGGGCAACATCTTTCAGACAAGTCAGTTGAATTTATTTGTGTCATGCATATGTGGTTCACAACGACACAAGGAAATCCAGGAGTCTAAAGGAATACAACTGCTCTGCCAGGCCTTGCGTGCAGAAAGTGACATTCATGTATCTGGCTCTGGTTTTGCACATCCTCACAGATGGATCCATGCTGAGCACATATGCAGCACAGGGCTGCAGTCCTCTCCTTCCTTTCCCCAGATGTGAGCTGGCTGTGTCCAGCACATGGGATGGTGGAGCAGGAGAGAGGCTCTGCTCCTCTGCAGATGTAAGTGCACCATCTGGAAGTTGCTCCTTTGCCAATGCCTGCATCTATATTGTGCAGTGTCCTCCTCTCAATGCTGGGGGAGAATGTGCCTGAGAAGCTGGAGTATATCATCTACCCAGAGTAGGTTGGAGGAGAAAGGACAATAGTCCTCCCTGTTGATACCGATAGCATCATATATGTATGTGTATGCTTGTGTGTGTATAGATCTAATTCTTTTAGACACATCATAGTGTTTTATGATTTCCTTTATGATTTCCTGCGGGACCTCCATTCAATTATAGGCTGCTGCTGAGTTTAAAAGGAACAATGTCAGGGAAATGTAATGGCTGAAAGAAGCTGCTTGACTTTCTAAGGCTGTACATAGGAGTGTATTGCTCTGTAGAAGGCAGATGCTAATATTAGAAGAGGTGTGATTAAAAAGATCTGGAGACAGGTATAGTTTGCTTAAAGGTAAGAAGTGGAGATCTCTCTCAGGTCAATATCGCATGCAGATCTTTACTTCATTCTTAATGTTAACAGTGTGACTACACTTGCAAGAGGTTAATTGTCTTTACCTGTTTTGGTAGCTTTCTCCTCTGTAATGAGCCAATACATGTATCTTGCAGTGAAAGCTGTGTGCATCACACCAATGCGTGTGAGCTCATCAGAAGTCTGCGTAGGGAAGTGTCATGGAAGAGCAGCAGGTTGATGTCACAGGAATTGATTTCCTTACACCTGCCACTGCAGCTCCCATTCCTCTTACCAGTTTTTTTTCCACAATCGCAGATATCTGAATTAGGTCCCATGTCAGAATCCAAGAGGCTTTCCAGTGCCTGAAAACCAAAGATCTCCATGGTGGAAGCTCTCTCTGGCAGATGGCAGCTACACAAATTATGATCCATACACGCAAACGTCTGGGACATAACTGACCATGAAGATTTTGAAGCTTGGGTCAAAGCTGTCCAAAACATCAGCTTAAGGACAGGGCTGTCAAAACCAAGAACAGTTACAATGCTCCTGTTTGCTTTCTTTGCATTTTAACAGATTCCTTCAGGTATCTCTGGTCACACTGACTTCTACTAGCAGCCTGGAAACCCACAAGCACTCAAATTAAAGTCAAAGGGTCAATGGCAGAGTGTCTCCTGTAGCTGTGTGGGCTGTGTTTGGCACGGGTTTGTGTCTCTCCTGGAATAAAACAGATGCCAGAACGTGGTTCCCCTTCCTCTAATTGCCTCTGACTTTGGGCACAGACTGTTAACCTTGCCAGGGAAAGTCAGTGCCTCTCCTTCCACGTCCAAGTCCCAAGTGCATGTGCTGCAGAACAGGACTTGCCCAGGTGTGGACCAGCACCATCCCTTCTTGGGGGGGTTACAGCTGCCTGGGGAGGTTTTCACAGGACCTGGGAGGGAGCCAGGAAGCAAAGACCAGGGTCAGGAAAGTTGGGTGTGGTCCCTGGCTGGCAAAACCAGTGCAAGGAGAGGCACAAAGTCCCATTCCCACATCAGGGAACTCTTCCCACTCTCACTCCTCTCAGAGCACAGCTGGGATGTGGAATTTGGCTTAACAGTAGAGAGTGGCCAGGCCAGACTGCAAAGGTGAGCGGCCACCAGAGAGAAATAGCAGAGGAAAGGTTTGCTGGTGAGAAGGAATGGGGTGAGAAGACCTAGTAACCATATAGGGATGATTTGTGCTTTCCAGGAGGTCTGTGTGACATGTCAGGAAAAATAAATGCCTCGAGCAGTTGCCTTACAGACTGCCACATTATGCTTGCAAACCTGCAGTCCTTCACCTTTTTCTTTCTGTTAACTGCTGTGCATCCACTTGCCAACACATGCTACCTAATCACTCAGCCTGTCTGAAGGGCCATATTCCCTGACATCTGCAGCTTTGGTGACAGCCGAGAAACCTTAGGATCTTCAGAATTACATTCCTGCAGGAAGAAACATGAGAAATTCATTATTTTTTAACAGAGTTTTATTGACAAACTGCTCTGAAAACAATCCCATATGGGATTCAATTACCAGCAGTTTTAGAACATATCAAAGGAAGCATCTGTAAACCCAGAAAATGACTTACAGTTTATGACACCCGTCTTTACGTTCCAAGCTGCTAAAGAGTTCTGAAGTCCTCAATTCTGAAATATGGAGCTAGGCTGGATTATACTGTCCCGGTTACACAATGCTGCATGATGGAAGGCAAAGACAGTTGGCTGTTCTACACAGTTATGGAAAGCAGGTGAACCTATAGGAGGGCAGAGCCTGAGAAGCGTAAATCCAAAGCATATTTCCGCAGGGTGATTAGAAAGATCCCAGGAGATGTTGCTACGTTCTCCATTTTAGAACAGTTTGAAGACGGCTCCCCTCCTTTATCTCTGTATCTAACACTACCCACTGAGCCTGTTTAGCAGTATGTAACCTTTGCTGAACATACCTATAAACGGTGGGTCTGATTTCACTCCTGCTGAAGTCAGTAAGAGGCAATCAGTATGTTTAGCAGGAGGTGGATTACCCCTAGCCTCATTAGTATAATTTTCTTTTACAGCTGTGGACCAACCTCGCTCTTGCTTTAACAAGGAGGTATAAATTAAGATGTACTTAAGGTGATCTGCCATGCCTTGCATGAATTTCCCTCTCCCGTGTCTTCAGTACGTTCCCCTGTGACTTCTGCTGGGAACTCATGGAAGATTAAGGAGAAGAGAGATGTTTAAGGTTTCCCTGACTCACTGCCTACCCCTGCTGCCTCACCAGTCTTTCTTCCAGCTTTGCAGAGTGAAGCCAATACCTGAATTTATCAGATATCTCCCCCAGAGAATTTACACAGCCGCATGTAGGTTGTGTGAGCATTAACCAATCACAACATCCCTCTGAGAATCTTTTTAAAAAAAATTTAACGATGGTTACTGTTTCCCTATTAGAACGAATTTCCCAAGCCACTTGCCTCTTTTTAGAGGCTGTGCTCCATCTCACATGATTCATGGACTGGCCATTACTCTAAAGATGAAGGCACATCTAAATCTATGCATCTCCAGTCATGTGTCACCAGTGGTTGAAGTCTCCTAATGGTCAGATCTCCTGTTTAGGGAATTACAGGAGCATTGATTTAGCTGAAAGAATATCTGTATCACAGGGGCAGCGAGGGGTCCTGATGCTGTCCGTGCTGGTGCACCCTTATGTTTGTGCAGTCTTCACACCCACAGTGGAACAAAGACAAGGTGCTGTGAGCCAAGGAAGCAACTGATTGACCAGGAGAGCTGGTCAGCGCTGCATCAAATCTAAGGCTTGGGTAAAAGGTCAGTGCTCATCAGATGTTGTGACACCAGCAGTTCAGCAAGACACCATGAGGATTAGAGTGGAGTATAGCAATTCCACACGTGATTACGGAAAAGTAAGTGTACGGAAGCCGTTTTGAGAAGATGGGTGCACAGACCGTTCATACCAGCTTTGTCTACTGTGCCAGGAAACTGTGAGCTTTGACCGAGTGCTGGCATTTGCCCAACAGCTTTTTACCTTTCGTTTGGTCCAAATAGAAAGTGTAACAAAAGGTAATAAGAGCTAAATTATTAAAGGGTCTTTAAACAGCTGAGAAGTCAAGGGCCATTTCTAGATCAAAGCAACCGAACTTAAGCAAGTGTATATACTTTTGACAAACTGGTCTTCTTATCGGAAGCAGCCTACTTGTAATTAAAACATTGCAGCTGCAGTCCTAGAAGAATGGAAATACTAAAAAGCAGTAAAATCTTACCACTGGCTGAGCTTAGCATCAAGACTCTATGGAGAAAAAAGAGTGCGTCTCCAGGAGTTTAACACAGGGTTCCCAACAAAATCCCCCTCTGCCTGAGTGGTACCAGGAGAGAAAAAAAATCGGGGAATCCACTTGTTTATCTTCTTAATCAACATGCTTCGTGTAAGGAAGTTAGCCCCTGGGAATGATTTGCTGCGAAGTGTATCTCCTCTGTTAGCCTTTGCCGCTGAATAAGGTTTTCTGCAGTACACAGATGAGGTACAGAGCGCTCTGATAGTGAGGTCTGGGATGAATTGTCTGTCGGTGAAATCTGCCTGCTGCAGTCCTCTGCCTATTTGCTGAAAACTATCGCCCTTGATTTCTGGTGTAGTCTGACTTCTCCAAAGACAGCTGTAGACCTTGCACCGCAGAAGACCTCTTTAAAATATTCCAGAATGGATTTATTGGTACTGGGTGATGGTTGGCTGGTGAGGCACAAGTCATAGGACCGGACAGAGTGCACCTGAGGGTGTTGAGGTTGTCAGTGTGCATCACTGAGAAGCTGTGCCAGTTTTGAAAGGTCCTGGTGGTTAGTGGTGGCTTCTGATGTCTGGAGAAAGTAAATTGTCACACCCATCTGCAAAAAGAGCAAGAGGAACGATGCAGAAAACAACCGTGTGGTTGGTGTCCCCTCAGTCCCTTGTAAGATTCTGAAGCAAATTGTCTGGGAAATCATATGCAGACACAAGGAAAAAAAAAATAAAAAATCTTGGGAAAATCCAGCAGGTATTCCTCAAGGAAAAAATCCTGCCTGGTCAACCCGGTTGCCTTCTGTGATGACTAGTCCTGCAGATGAGGGGAGGGCAGTGGACGTCAAGTACCTTCAACTTCTGTAGTATCTTTGTGACAAATTGTGGAGATATGGGTTGGGTGGGTGGAGTACGAGGTTAGTGATACCTCAAAGTGTAATAGTCAGTGATGTGAAGCTTAGCTGGCAGTACACGATGCCCTGCACCTGACAGGCAGCGGCCCCACGCCACTCTACAGAGATCAGTGTTGACAGAGTAGGGAGCATCTCTGCCAAAAAGGGGTCTGGGGGTCATGATGGACATCAAGCTGACCCTGATTTAGCAGTACACCCTTCTGGGGATGAAGGCCAACCATTTGCTAGGCTGCGTTGCCAAGTGTGGCGTCAGCGAGTCAAGGGCAGCAATTATTCCCCTCTGCTTGGAATTCATGTGGCTGCATCTACGTCCAGTTTTACTGACCCCTCTGTGTGAGACAGTCAAACAAATCCGTCACAGGGCCACAAAGATTAATAGGGTGCACAACAGGAAGCCGATGGAACAGGGGTTTTTCAGCCTGCAGAAGTGAAGGCTAAGGGGATGAAATCTACTTGCTGTTCTGAACTACCCACTTTTTTGAGGGGCATGGCGAAAGGATAAGTGATGGTGGATACAAGTAGCAGCAAGGGAAATTCCAGCAGGTTATATGAAAAGTTGTTTCATAGTGGGGGTCATTAGGAGTTGGAAGAGGTTACCCAGAAAGTCTGTGGACTCTTCATCCCTGAATATATTTGAAACTCAGCTGGATGAAGCCCTGATGAACTTGATGCCACTTTGAAGCAGGTCTCTTTTTGAGGAGGACGTCGGGCTAGATGACCTCCAGAGGTCCCTTCTAACCTGAATTAGTCTATCGTTCTGTGATGCTACAAAGCGATTTTTGTTTTTTCTCAGTTTTCTGCAACTTCTTCAGCTCTTTCCTCCACATTACTCAGCACTGTCCTGCTCCCTTTACAGATTATTTCTTCTCGCCAGACGTGTTTGTGCAATGTGAAATCTCGTCACGTGATTGCTGCACAGACTTTTCCATCAGTTGTGTTATCCATCAGCCTTATTTTAAGGGAAACTCTTAGTTCAGGGAAAGCTCTAACACTGTTTAATTCACCTCTGCTGAAATCAGGTCTGATCTCCATAGCTGAATGACCGTCTCCTTTTGAGGTTATGGCTCTGGTGTAATATTTGAGGAAAGAAGAAACATTTCATGAATTGGACTCCCAATTGTCCCATCTTCCCAAAACCTCAAACAGCATCACATGGTGGACGTTGCTTCTTGTCACAGCGCTCTTACAAAGAGCAACGGAAACAGAAGTACAGTAAGTCCAGGCTGGGCATGTTTCTCTGTTTACCACTTACAGCATAATTATAGCCACTCCAATAAACTAGGATTTTTTCTAGCAAAATTTTTCTTAGGAGCACGGGGAGCCAGCCTCACAGCCGCTTCGCCGTGCAAGGAACAGCACGCAGAGGGGCAATTTCCCCTTTGCAGCTTCGCTCACGGGAACAACTGCTTCGTTTGGTGTTTCTCTTTCTGTCTCCCCCCTCGTAGTTACAGGTCAGTGAGCAGTCTCTTAGGGTGTGGCTAATTAATAGCGCACTGCTCCTAGGAAGAGGCAGTCTGATGCCTGGTATCCCATCTAACTTCTCCTTTAATCCTGGCATACCTTCAGCTGATTTTGGTGGTTGCTGATCTCGGGGTAAGTTTAGAGATGAGAAAACTGACCTAGCAGATTTTCTGGTTACTTCATGTACTTTTCCTCAATCTAAATTACAGTGTTAGGTCTCCAGTATACACTTGTTTGCATGGGCTTGGTAAAACCCAAGTAACTATACTTCTGCAGTCTTCTGAATGAAAGCGGTTTTTAATTTTCTTATTTGAATTTTTACCTAGCTAACTCACAACCTTATTCTAAACAAATCTGGTTTAAATAATAATATGCAGGGGCTGTGGTGCAATGGGCTTTGCTTAAATGTGACAGCCGGGAGGTGAACAGACTCAGCTGCGGACGAAGCACTTTGAGTTCAAACGTTGTTCTCAAGGCCGTTTCCAGTTAATCTAACCTCCTCTGTGCCACAGGCTGCAGCAGCTTTTATATTTTTGCTATGGGAGCATAACGGCCAGCTAGATTCCAGTAGATCTTGCCCTTTGAGAAAGCTTCTGTGTGTGGACCAGGTCAAACAGAAGGGTGGGACAGAATTTTTTTCAACCAATGGCAAGGTGACCTCAGGGACTGCTGAAACAGGGGTCAGTGTGGCCACCTAGGGAAGAAGGTTTGGCTTCCTGCAGTGGAAATTGCCATCCACACGTCTGGGAGAGTGGAGGCCCTCCAGCAGTGGAACGTAGACCTCAGGCTGTGTTGATATACATGACCTGGATATGAGGGGGTAGCAAACAGAAACCCTGTTCTTAAGAAACAAGGCTGTGTTTAGGAAATGTGCCAGCAGGTGATGGAAGAGACAGTGGGTTTGCTTCTGGAGACACATGTGAGCTGGAAAGTTGGGGCAGCATGCAGACTGAGTAGACTACACAATGCTCCAAAGTAAGTATCTTTTAAAATACGACTCTGACAAGCTTATCTCAGTCTCGGTCTAATATATTCTGTCTTACAGTAGATGTATCAGGCCAGTAGCGGACCAGTGCCAGTGAAACACTTTGGGATAGCAGGCATCAGATCTTCCTGTGAGGAAGTGCTGAAGATGCCACCACACGTCTTACTGTCAAGAGGATCTGAAGTTCCCTTTGAAACTGCCCTCCTCCTCGCAGGTTCCCCTTCTTCAACACCTTATCACAGAGGCGCAGCCACCGTCGGTAATTGCCTCGGCCCTGGCCAGAGGCAGGCCTGACTTGGAGCCGGGGGAGCTTCGAGAAGCTTCTCACAGCAGCCACCCCTTAGCCCCTCTGCCGCTACCAAGCCCCGCCACACACAAACCCACCAGCAGAGCCTTCGCCCTGAGCACTGCCCTGAAGAGCCCGTGGCCAAGATCCAATCAGTCCCATCTCAGTGTCTGGACTCAGAGCTGACCTGCAGCTCTCGTTTGTGCAAGGCCGGGGTGGCTCCGGCTTCACCTTCACCCGCCCCTTGGGCCGCTGAGGCCAGAACGAGCCGGGGACAGCCGTCCCCCAGGGGCCTTCCCACCCTCAGAGCCAAAGCCCTGCTCCAGGCCCCAAGGACCTCGGTGGCCCTACAGCGGACGCCTGCCGTCGCCCCTGCGCAGCAGCCCGGGGGACGCCAGGCCCTCTGCTGCCCTCTGCCCCTCTCTGCTCCTGTCGGCTGTGGGGACGGTGCCACTCGCAGCAGCCGAGCGCTTGGAGGGGCATGGAGACTCCCCGGCCCTGCCGGGACACAGTGGCCACTGGCCCGTTGAGGGGAGCCCAGGCCTGGGCTGAGGAGGGGGCTGGAGCCCCGGGCACAGCAGGGGAGCTGGAGCCGTCCCGGTGCCCGAGGGGCGGCCCTGCTCTCTGGCAAGAAAATGGTGCCCGGAACGGGGCCTCCAGGGCCTCAGGGGCCCCCTGGGCCTCAGGGGCCAATCCCAGCAGCGTCCGTTGGTGACGTCAGCAGCCGCCATTACACAACCCCTGCGGCTGGCCCACAGCTCGGTTGGCAGTTGAACTTCTGGCAGTGGGTGTGATTAGTCGAGGAGCCCACAGACAGTGAGGCGAGTTAAAAAAAGGTTCTTTGAAGCGCCAAGGATGCCTCCCCGGCCCCCCAAACGGAAGAGGGCTGGCGGGAGCAGCAGCAGCTCTGGCGGGTCAGTCCAGCCCATGGACGTTGACCTGCCACAGCGGGGCCGTGAGCCCATGGAGGTGGATCCTCCTCGAGAGCTGGAGGAGCAGATGGAGGTGGATCCACCTCGTGGTATGGAAGAGCCCATGGAGGTGGATCCAGCTGGACAAGAGGAGGACCCCATGGAGGTGGATCCGGCTGGAGAAGAGGAGGACCCCATGGAGGTGGATCCATCTCCTGTGGGGCTGATGGGGCACGGCAGCACCATGGCCGGGTGCCCAAAGCGCTGCAGAGCCCGGGGGGGCTCTCAGCCGGGCTCCCAATAGCCCCCTCCCCACAAGTAGTGCTAGCCCCGAGGGGACCAGCCACTCCGACACCCGGTAAGCTCATCATGTCAAGCTGCAGCTGAGCCCGGCTTTCCCACCCCCACCCCCTCCCCTCATAACCGTGGCCATCTCCTCTGCCCTGATCCCAAAGAGGTGAGGAGAGGGGCTGCCATTTTCTGTCTGGCAGTGCCATAGCGCCGGGAGGAGGCCCATGGAGCCTGCTGGAGCCCACCGAGGACCATCGAGGTGTGCTGGAGACCCCTGAGGGCCACCGAGGAGAGCCCGAGGACACTGAGGATCACTGAGGACCGCCGGAGAACCCCAAGGACTCCTGAGGACCATCGAGGACTGCCAAAGAGCCCCAAGGACTGCTGAGGATCATTGAGGACCGCTGGAAAACCCTGAGGACCGCCGG